>NW_010419119.1:7729-12047 GCF_000710305.1 Buceros rhinoceros silvestris
TGCTGGTTTCCCCTTGTGCTTCCTGTGGTGGGATTGGTGTGATAATAAAAGGAGCAACAGAGTCAGCAAAAACTGTTGGCTGATTCCTCAGAGGAGGGAAGGCTGAAGCACAGGTGTCACCCAAGGTCTTGCTGAAATATTTGCAACAACAGAGGAAGTGGGATTTTTAGTCTTAAGTTGCTTCATTTAGCCAGGGAGTTAAACCAACAGTCTGTTAGACAAAACACATTTCCTACCTTGAAAAGAACTTGTGATCATTCAAGACCCTTTTACTTTGGATTACAATCAGCCATGTATGAACATCTAATGCAAAGAAAACTGATGATGTAACTACTGAAAACTCTAAATCTCCCAGGTTAGCACAGCGCTTTTATGGTGAGACACAGAGCTGCTCAGGTCCCACAGCACTGCTCTCGGTAGAGCATCAGTCTGATCCTGTTAACGCCATGGCTGTTAATCTAAACAAGGAGAGGACTGGGCAGAAAGCCTCGTAGAAATTGTGGCTTGGGACAATTGCAACCTCTCATCCAGCTCGTGGGCTGCAAAACCTCCGACTGCCTGCCCTCCCAACCCTCTCAATTTTAGATCTGCCCACACGTCTCCAGCTTGCTCTCAGTGCTTCCTTCTGCCCTGTTGTAGTTGGAGTCAGTGGAATCTTCCATCTACCCCGTGCCGCATCTCCTGTTGCCAGGCCAAGTCACTTACAACATGCTTCACACAGAGACCTGGCTCCAGGGAGGGGTTAAAAGCACAGAAAGCTTTCCCTGGCCTGACCAGGCAGTGCGGATGTCTAGAAAGCAAAATCATATCTTTGCTGTAATGTCATTCAAACATATTCGTACTCCCTCCTTCCTTCCGCAGCTTTCTGCAGAGAATGCAGTTGGGAAAAGGTTCATCTTACTGACTACATTCTGTATTATTCCAGTAAAAATAAGTAATAAACTCTTTAAGTAAACACTGAACTTTAAGGAATGCTACACTTGCACGTATTTAATTTCAGTGGAATCATTCAAATCTGTAATGAGAAACAAATGGCAAGCCTGAAGCCTGGCTATTGCCGCAAAGCACTTCTTGCTTAAGCAGAGGTGCCAAGTTAA
Organism: Buceros rhinoceros silvestris; assembly: GCF_000710305.1. Taxonomy (NCBI): domain Eukaryota; kingdom Metazoa; phylum Chordata; class Aves; order Bucerotiformes; family Bucerotidae; genus Buceros; species Buceros rhinoceros. The sequence goes on from NW_010419119.1 coordinate 8,827, forward strand.
GGGGAGGCTCTTGAACATTGAAAATGTCTTTTTTTTAAACCAAAACACGATGCTTTGACTTTGTAACAAAGATAAGCATACACCATCCACTCCCTCTCCTCCTGTAGCTGGGGAAGTGTAGTTTGATGGTAATACTGGGATTTGGGAAGGGTGACCGCTCCACTTTGCTCCGAGACTGCGATGTTGCAGGATGGCGTTCACACTACTACATATGCCCTCTGCTTCGTGACCTCCACCTTCAAAGTAATGTGATCACATGAAAAAAACCCAAACCAAACACCTCTCTGTTAACTAAGGGAGTGGTGATGGTGGAACAGGAGGATGCTTTCACCCAGGGCTGCGGGGAGAAGATGAGGCTCCTCTGAGCTTCATGCTCAGCCCCAGAAACACCTTGCCCACTTTTGCAATTCCCTCAGTAGAAAGTCCTGAGCTTCCTTGTGATGTTGCCATCATTGCGTGTGTGACCAGACCCAGCCCTTCCAAAAAACCAGCTTCGCTTCCCTTATTCACACACATTAAGAAAGCTGCTGCAGTAAGTGTCCTTCTCACAGGAGGATCCTCTGTCCTGGACCCTTGAGGGAGCCTGTTAAGGAGCACAGCTTTTTCTTATGAAACTGTTCTTAAGCTGTTATTTTTGAGTTTCCCCCAGAGCTGACCTTTCCTTGATTTACTGAAAAGCAGGAATAAGTTCAGATAATCCTAAGAACATCCTATTCGAAGCCACATCTCCAGGATTTGTGGCAGTGAAATTAGATAGGCAGTTTTGTTATTCATGTGCTGAGCCCTAGCATAATAAATGTCATGCTTGCATGTATTTAATTTAATTTAACACCAGTCCAGACATGTAAAATAGGGTAAGCACTGACGGGAATGTTAAATACGGACTAACCAGTTTCTAAATATAACTTCTTGGGTGCATGTTTTTCACTTTGTGCTTTTGCTGACTTGACTTGTTTGGAGATAAAAGGAGAGATGGAAAGCAATTCCATTCCAACATAAAAGTGGATTTTGAATAATAGCTCCTTTAACAGAGTTTTGAAAAACAAATCTCTGCTCAAGGCAGCCAGAAATTCAAGCTCCCCACAGCAATGGGGCCATGCTCCTGAAATGATTCGAGAGAGACAGACCCTGGCACAGGAGACCTCAGGTGCTGTAAATGCCTGCTGGGAACCCGCACTCCAGCCCTGGGCGATTCCCGCGGGGCCAAGGAGTACCACGATGTGCTATAGACATGTGACACTTCCAGGAAGCCACCGAGGAATGTTTATCACTGGGCACGGAAAAAGGAAAAAACAAAGGGGCTGCTGAGTGGTGAGTTCAGGGAGTTCACACGGGGACAGGAGTGTCTCACCCTGCAGAGCTACAAATGTGGGGTTAGGATGCTGCTCCCAGCCAGAGACCTTGAGCACCAACCATGGGCAAACCCAAGCCAGGAGTTTGTAAAAGAGCGCTGAAGTCGTTTGATACTAAAAAGGCAACGCTGTGCACTGAACGTGGGAGGAACGTGTCTGCTGCTTCAGCATCAAAGGCAACGCCTGTGATTGCCCAACCACGAACAGACCCAGGGGATTCACCAGCTCCTTCTTTCGGCTTGGTCTTGCTGCATCCCTCACAGCCAGATGTTGCCTCGCAAGCCAGGCTTGTGCCAGGTTATAAACTAAACCAAACAAAGCCTTGCAGTGACAGGATTACATCTCCCCACAACGGCATGTGTGATGGACTAGGAAAAACACCCTGGGTCTGCCGCTGCCTTTGTCATACCAATGCCTCCAGTTAGCAAAATGTGCATTCATAAGGAACAGCTTCTTTAATGTGTGGCCTGGCCTGGTAGAAGTCCTGATTCATCAAAATATGAGCACATTTCCATGCTTATTACTCAGGACAGTGACTATTAAGTCACCAGTTGTTGGTAAGGACGAGGTAATTACTAGAAAAAAGTATGCATTAAACTAAACACAGATGATCACTGATCAAGGGCATGCTCACGTCAACAGAGTCTCTTCAAACTGTACAGAGCTCCAGGAGAACCTGCCATACTCGAACCTAGCCATAAAACCTGGCTCTCTGGCCTTATCAAACCTAGACAGGGTGGAATTTAAAAACTATTTCAGCTGCTACAGATGTGGCAGAGTGCTCAGCTCTGGTGAGTTACACAGATGTCTCTGAAAGCCCTTCCAGGTACACTCATGCGTTCCCAAAGGCCCTGGGTCTAAATGGCACAAACTGTTAAATCTCCCTTTCAGAAGCGAAACAGGCACTTGAAGGTCTGGGTGAAGATGAAGTGGAGCTAAGATGTTCCTGGATTTTTTTTTTCCTCCTCTAAAGAGTCTTGTGTTTTCCTTTGGGTCTTTAAGGCTAAAACCTCTTTCACGGTCTTTTAATGTTTCCTAAACTAGAGTTTTTAGAGGAAATGCGAAACACAAACTTGTCTGTTCAGCCCACATAATCCGGTGACAGTGAATCCTTCAGGACCTCTTTAAAATCAGTATAACTCATAGATGCCAGCCCAGACCTCTGTCAGATTTAGGATTTTTGCCAAACATTTGTCATCATTGGTGGTAATGCCCCTATTGCTTGTAGTTAACAACCAGCGAATGTTCACACAGGCAGCCTGTCAAATCCTCCTTATTCTGACTTATCTTGATGGCGTTAGCTGTTGCATCCCTAAGCCACAAGCCTGTCGTGCAACACTGACCAGCTTCTTGAGTCATGCAGTACAACCTGATGTCCTGATGAATAAATAGTCCCCAAATTCATAACCTTTATGTGGAAAACTAAGTTTCCAACGAAAAGACGTACCTCAGAAAGGATGAAACATTACAGAGTTCAGAGCTAACTAAACCTTCTCGGGTCAGTTTCCTGCTGGGCAGCTCATCCTATTACACCCCTTCATCCCTTTTCTCCTTCAAGATCTTGCATGGTGTCCCACAAAGGTCAGAAATACACCCTCCATTGAAGGAGTGTGAAGAGCCCTGAGTTCATGTGGATATTACTAAGTGTAGGCTTCAATGCCGTGTTGGATCAAAGCCTCTGTGGCTGTTTGGCTTCAAGGCTGAAACGAGTGTATCTTACTGCTGTAGATACATGTGGTGGGAGGACTGATGAGGACTGAGGGCAGTGCATTGGCTCCTGCTGGCTTTAACTGATCACTGAGAGGCCTCTGCAAGTTCTAGTAGTGTTTTATCCCGATAGCAGTGTTGCAATCTTTCCTAAGCCCACTC
>NW_010419119.1:12131-23506 GCF_000710305.1 Buceros rhinoceros silvestris
GATAGCAGTGTTGCTCTCTTTCCTAAGCCCACTCCTGTCCCACCTCATGCTCTCTTTTCACAGCAGCTGGTGGCAATCTACTGACGTACTTCTGGGTAAATGCTGGGTTTTCCCTCTCCGACCTTCCAGTTTTTTCCTCCTTATCCTGACATGTAAGTTCTTGCAGCTGGGATGGGAAGAGGCAGGTCTGGTGGACAAATAGACCAAATCCTTACTTAAATCAGGCACAAAATCACCCCTTCTGAACTGCTGTGTAAACTTGAGCATGCGATTGTCAACTCTGCTTCTAGGCAGTGCACAGCGGTAGAAGAAAGCTTTGAAAGACTATTAGAAAGGGCTGTTTCATACATTTGCTGCCCAGCCCTGAAGCACCAAGGCATCTAGTGCACCTTAAAAAGAGAGCTTCTTGCCAAGTTCCAGCAAAAACGATGCCAACTTCTAAACAGAACCCCCTAAATCTCTAGAAGTATCTGAATTTTGAAAGTGGAGTAACTTGTCCCATCCTTACAGCACAATATGAATGCTGACATAAGCTGTGAAGTTGTTAGACAACTATGTATTTACATTTTTAATTCAAAGTTCTCTGCACGATCAAGATGATGGTAAACTATATCTCTCTAGTATTCACAACCCAGTAAGCAGGATTTAAGATACGTGTGCTTGTAATCATAGATTCACCAGTATGTGGGATAATTGGAGTAATTATGCCAGGCACAAAGAGTCTTTTTATGCTTTATCAAGAGCATATAGGAGAACAAAAGAACATTTCATCATTTTTGTTCCATGGTGAAACTTATCAGCACTAGTAGTAACTTCATACAGAGCAACCAAGATGCAGATAAGACTTGTTTCCCAGGGAAACGAGACAAAATACTTGATCTTTCCTACTATCCAGTTCTATCATAACAACACAACCCTTCCTTCCTTCCTTCCTTCTCCCTCCCTCTGCCCTGTACCATCGTCCCTCCCCAAACCTTGTGAAGTTGGAAGATCAAACACTTCTAATCTGTTCCCACAGAGAAAATAATCTAGGCACAAAAATGACAAGTGAAAAAAGTTAAACAAAGGAGGAAAGCAGAGAAAAAAGTTCCGTTTGACTGAGAGCGACCATTTGACTGAGCGCAGGACCTGCAGAGTTGAGTCCTCATGCAAACCACGCTTACTCATGGGAGCAGCAGTTTTGACATTGGTGTAATTACTCCAATAAACGTGTGCATGAGATCAGTACCTGGGTGCCCTCTCTCACTTCCTACACTGAGATTTGCAGAAGACCACAGTTAGACAACTAAATCCCACAAAAACCTGATGGTAATTGAGTATTAATGCTCTTGAGCTGTTTTGAAAACACCAGCCTCTAATCAATCCACTTCTAGCAAGTAAAGAAAGTATGAGTTTTCAGCAGAAAGTATCAAATATAAATAAGACAAGAGTTAACTAATGAGTTTGACTTATTTGGCACAATACGCTAAACCATGTCTACTAAAATATTATTAAGCGATGAGAGCATCAATTATAATTAAACCTTGGTCTGCCAAGTGGCAGCCACACCAAATGTCTGTCCACAAAGCCAAGTTTTCCTGCCTTGTTTTAAACAAAGAGACTCCTAAGTCTTTCAGACCTGCCATTTAGGTTTCATTTTTTAAAAAATGGAAAGGAAAAAATAAAGATTAAAAGGGAAATAAACCATCAGGGTAGGAATGGTTTTGTCATTTGTCTGTCGAAGGGCAGACTTTTGGAATTCTCAGCTGGTAAACTAAATCTCTTAGGAAAATTAATCTGTTCCACTTACTACAAATGACATCCTTCTGAGACCCTGTGCATTAACGGATCTATCTGTGTGAAGCCTTTTCTCGGAAGGAGCAAAGCAATCTTGTGTATCTCACATAGCAAAAGGTGTTCTATGATGAACATCTTTCGCACACAATCAAGACCTGCGCAGCCACGCACAGACAGGTTTCAGTGCAAGCCAGGGGCTCAGTGGGGTGGTGTTTGCCTCCTCCAGCGATGAGCACACCTCGAAACCCACCGCCCAGCAGGGCAGGGAGAGTGTGGGCAGAGCTGTGCTGGCTGCAGGCAGCTGCAGGCATGGCGGAGGGGAGGAGGCATGGAGAGCACCCACCCCCTGGCTCATCAGGGGTCCTTCTTCTGGTCACTTGCATGTCCTGCCACAGGGCAATGGCTGAAGTTACACCATGGCCAGACACAGCACAGCTCGGGGAGCTCCTGGCACCTAAAATCAGGGGACATCTCAGCCTTGCCCAGGTCTTATTTCATCTAGACTGAACTAGAATCAGACAGATTATTTTCTAGTGTGAATGTGCTTTTGTTACAAGAAAGTTGGATGTGATTTTTATTACTGGACTAGATTTTGCCTTGATTTATATAATCAGTGAAATCCCATTGACGTCAATGGAGTTGCCTGGATATAAGTAAGGGCAGACTTTGGCCCTGGTGTTCATGTAATTTGTGGTAATAAAAGGAATGTCCTAATTCTCCTAAAGAGTAATTGGAGACCAAGAGCACAATTGCTTTAACAAGTGTTTCCACTGCTTCTTTACTTGAAATTCACATGAACCTTTTTTTTTTTTTAACCCTTTATTCATGTCTCTTAACTATCTTGGTTGCCCTTGTTGTAGAAGATAAATGTAACTACATGAACTTCACAGATCCACCAGATTATGGGAAGCCTAAGAGAAATATTCCTATGACATCTTTATTTTTACTGATGATCTTCCAAGATCATCTTCATGATGTGACTTGTATCATATTAGTCTGGCACAATTTTTCCAATAGCTCGAACATTGCTCAAGAAAAAATATTCAGTTTGGAAATGTGACTTCTTTGAAGGTACTAGTCATTTTAAGTCATAAGACTGTGATACATTCAAACAGTGAATAACATTTTTCTTGGCTTGATGAACATCTGTCTTTTGAGCCATCCAACAATGAATGGCTAGAGCTCTGTGGAGAGGCAGTTGCCAAAGGAAGTATATTCGTACCTTCCAGAAGATGTTGCATCAGAGATAATGATGAAGCAGTTAATTTCACAGAACTGAGCAAAATCCCTAGTGCACTGGATGTTCCAAGTGCCCTCATGGTTTCTGAGACAGATCTTACTGTAAATGCAGACAAAACCTCTGCCTAGAGCAATTGCCAGTGTGTAAGGAAAATGTAACAGGCAGAAATACAGCCTCAGCTATTACCTATTTTATATTGTAAAATAACTCTTGATTTTGTAAATTATAGAAATTCAAAATTCCTCATCTGTTCACAGAAGGGGCAGTTCATGTGGTATTTCCATGCTCTGCTTATTAGCTGGTCAACATGTAGAAGGGAAAGACCACTTCACGTACTCGAGTCTCCCCCTTTTATGGTCAGATCGGTAATAGTCTGTGATTCCTCAAAGCTATGCTAGTTAACAGGACTTAATCTCTGAAGGCCACTTTACAATCAGCGTCTTTCCATCAAATACAGTTTGTCCTGGGTTTGAGCTAGTCGCCTTCAAGAGAAAAATGCTGTGGCCCAGCAAAGGTTCCTGCTCCCCCCACTCAGACTAACGCAGGCAGCGCCCTGCGAACTCCATCTCCCTCAGTGCTGTGGCTCGGGACAACTCACTGGCCACGGGACTCCAGAAATGTTTGGTTAATACATCACCTCTAAGCAATGCCGTCTGGAGACACAGGAAACGAGAAACAGTAGCTTCAGTGGCACAAAGCCGTATTTCTAAAATGTAAGATTACAGTTCTTGTAAAATATAACTTTTTTAGGAAAATAGCCAGCTGCACATTACTTCATAGCCTTCAAATCTCTCGCGGTCTGCTCCTGCCCTAGCTCACCCTTCAGATCAGCTGTGCTCCTCTCCTGCTTTCTAGGAAGTTACACATTTTCAAATACAGCTACGTAAGATTGAACATTTCAAATACATGGCACGTATTTGTCTCTCTGAAATAAATACATCATTCAATAGTGTGCTGGGGGTGGGCTATGGAAAGGGAAGGCAGAAAGGCAGCAGAATCAAGTTTCATGCTCTCAAGCATGAGAGGCATGTGCTTCCCAAATGCATCTACAGACCAGCTGTCAAATCCAGGTGATTTCAACTCCTTGCAATTCTTAATGGAGTCACCTCAGCACAAATGACAGAAATTGTGAGCTGCAACACCAGGGTGACAAGATGAAGCACTTTACCTGCTACCTTGACCTGGGTGGGTCTGCAGGCTCTGCACGGCAGTACTTGGAACTCCTCTGCCTGGTACATGGAGTAGTCAGTGCTTGCAACCACCAGCCTGTCTCCAGGTTTCCATGAGCTCACGTCATCCACCAGATTCAGGACCGTGCTGTTCACGTTGGTGTCAATGCTTACCGTAAGCTTTGGTTTCACTGAAAAGCCAAAACGGAAAGGTGGAGAATTCAGTTAATCTTATCAGAAAATTCTTGCTTTTTTTTTGTTTGTTTGTTTCTCTCTTTTTACCTGGAACACCACCAAAAATGATGGTTTCTTTATGCCACAAAAAAGAGTAAACTCTTCCAAACATTATTTTTACTGGCTTTGGCTTGGGAAGTGAGCAAGCAAGAAAGTGTTTTCCTTTAGTTGCAGGCAGGTGGATTTTCCACTAACCCCAGGACTAAATTTAAGTGCTCTTAGTGGCTCATTTTCACCACACCCACTTAGGAGCAGCACTTGTGGGCCCTGGACACTGTTATTTACAGCAGCCAAGTGGTCTTTAACGTAATGACTGTTTTTTCCAGCAAAACAACACCCTTCCACTCGTGTTTTTTTCCCTGTCAACTGAGTGCTGAAGAATCCTAATGACCTATCTAGTGACCAGGTTAGGGACAGCAGTGTTGGAATTAATAACTGAAAATAGAGCAGTACTCTCAAAACCTGTTGTCTTCACACACTCTGATTGACTAATCCTACCTCATCCCAAAATTCTTCAGCAAAAGACAAGATATTTACAGGAAGAGACTTGCCAAGTATTTGCCATAGCCTTGCTGGGTTTTTGAGACAACACCCTGTGCCTCTGTTAGCGCTCAGGAATTTTTCCTGAGATAAATCTTCAGCCATTTTATCTGTGTTCATGCCAACAGTCCAGCCGAAGTTTCAGCTTAGGGAATTACTCAAGTTGTTCTTACACCAAGCAAGAGCCAGTCATCGGAAGACAGTATTTTTGCTTTTCCCTGGTCTGATCTCAAACATGGGGCACATACCAGATCTGCCACACAAGAACCGTACTCTGTAGTTCTGGCAGCCCTCGCCCGTCTGGTCCTTGCCATGGCACAGAAACCTGTAATCGTGGCCACTCTTGTAGAAAACCTCAGTTGTTAAATTAGCTCCATCGAGCGTCATTGCCTGGAATGAGAAGAGAAATACAAAACAGGTGACACCTTGAAGTGAAGGAACTTCACCAAAACATCGATGCGGTAAGAGGAGGCATTTGCTCCATTTCAGGAGCTGCACAGCAGTTGTGTACTAAGACATTGTGACTGTTATGTGCTACCCAGCCGTCGCTCCAGCTGGTGCTCCCACACAGCTACTTCACCCGCGAGCTGTGCAGATTATTGCTAGGTGCATGCCTTTCTCCTGTATCTATATTAAGACCATGTGCCTTTTTGAGAGGGAGTATTCCAAGCTTCACTAACATCTGCCTCGGTGCCCTAGATTTTCTCTTGCTATTGGTTTGAGGGCAAATGAAAACGCTGAGCTCAGATGCTTGCACCCAAATGAACTCACAGTTTCAAGCCTATTCACTGCATTCATTTCATCGCTTGTGGCTAGGCTATGTCGGAACCTCGCAGAAGAAAGAGGTGGAGGTCTTATTTCTTTGCATTTACAGGCTCTCTAAAAAAAAAAAAAAAGCTGCTGCAATACCCGTTGCTCCAAAAGGAACAAGAAGAGGTGGCCTTGTCTTCACATGCAAGTACCAGCCTGCAGAGCCTCAAGAAAAAAGGTTATATCTCGCCAAGAAGCAATGGGATACGTAGCCTCTCCTGTGTTCCTGCTGGGGCAACGTCACCCCTCAGGGTCATGTTAAATTTCACAGTCTGGCTCTAGTTCAGTTCTCTTAACCCTTTTGCAAAAATGTGATGCATTGCATTGGGCAAACCAAATGTCATGGGCATTTTAACCCGGCACCGGGAGATAAGCCATCTTTCAGTGAAGGATCTGACCCCGATTCTCTCATTCATGCAGCTCTTCCTCACTAATGCGTCCACCCCACTGCCATGTACAAGATTAGCACCAGCAGCAGAAGGAATGTGCCTCTGGCTGTGCTGTGCTTCTGTTATTATCATCATATCTTCAATTTTCTTGCACACAGCATAGCCGGAGCAGGCCAGCTGCTATAAATCAGTGTGACTTTATGAAAGCAATGAGCAACACCAGATTACACTACCTGAGGATTTGCCCTAAGATCTGCAGGATAAACTGAAAAATGTTGTCTTGCTTTTAATATACATGGAAAAAAAAAAGTAACTGTCATTTAACAGAAGAGAAAATACAGAAGAATATCTTCCTTCTTTCTCTTGTAATACGCATGCTAGGAGGGGCTGTATCATAACAAACATCTGACCCCTGTTTTGAACTAAGTTGTCACTTCTAATATGTGTATATGGAAGCAGAAATGAATGTGGATTTGCTGAGACCTGGCAGAAAATTATAGGGCAGTTTTTTCCTTTCTGTTCAAGAGGAGATTCTTTATAAATCTAGCCCTGGAAAATTTCACTCACACTGTCAGCAGTCCCGTTTACTTCAGTGGTTGCATTCTTGTGAATAAGGACAACTTCCACTCGTTCAGAGCGTGCAGGAGCCTTAGGTTCAGCCTCCCACAGATACGAGTATTTTACTGTCTTTTGCTAGGCAATGCTTCTGCTCTAGCTGTTTTACCAGGTAGACATATAAAGTAAGTGGTGAGCACACGCAACAAAAAGCTTTTTTTTTTGTTGTTGTTTTTATTTTAGTCCTTAAAGAGGGTTTTGCAGTCTCAGAAAAGGTACATGCTTTCTCCTCGTCATGCTGGCCTGATGGCATATTTATCCCCAAGCAGAATTGTAATTTCTTTCCACAGAGAAAAAACAATTGACTCCAAGGAACCGCTGCAAGCTGGCCGATATTTTTGATAACCTACTACAGCTGGGAGCTTTACCAACTCATTACATTTTCTGATTAATTTTTTAGGTAGGGTTCATTCCAGGACCAGTTAAAAACTTTGAAATTGTAATGTGTTTTTCCTTTTAACCTTCCAGCAGGGAACCACATTTCATGATAGCATCTGTGCTGTCCATGACCCCATCTGTAGTCCTTTTCATGCCAGAAGCCAGAACTTACTGAAAGGAGCTCAATTCTGTAAACTTGTGACTCAGAACGACACAAGACTGGATACCAGGTCTTGTCGGTTACGTATTAGAGCAGTAAAATAATCAGTGTCTTTCATCTAGGAACAAAAATTACTGACAAGCACAATGATTTGGCAGTTCAGAGTAAGTGCAAAGAGGACTTGTCTCTCTAAAGTGAGTGGTAAGCTGGCCTACCTGGATGTCAATGGGTTGCCTACAGATTTTATCAGGATGAGCAGCTTTGAAGTCAGAAAGCTTCTCCAGGTCCTTAGATCTCACTTTATCAGGCTTCTCAAACCACTCTGTCCATTCTACGTCTGGAGACAAGTGCAAACAAGAAAACTCATTTGAAAGTCAAGCTTAATGAACGCAGCAAAAATGCGTGAAGCATAATATGATCTCAAATCACAGATTTCTTCACAGATTCCTGCCTCTTCCTGCCAGTCTGTCAGCCAGTGTTAATGATGCTGTGAAGTGTAACCAGCCGAGGGAGAGTGGAGGTATTAAAAGCTACATAATTGGAGTATGCAGTACGAGCATTATTAATAGTTATGGATTTTGGATCTGTGTCTCCTTAGCTGACATTTCTGATCTTCAGATCAAGTTACAGCCAGTTACTGTATGTCGTCTGAAACATGGACATGATGACTATGCAGTCAAAAGAAGTAAGAAGTTGTGTGTGATCTCTTAGATCATAAGAGATGGAATTTCATACCCAGTGCAGTAAAGGGAAAATGATGCCAGTTATTCAGAAAGTCCAGGAGACAATCGGGGAAAGAATCTGTGTGTGTTCTTTACTTGGGTTAACAGTGACGTAAATAGCAGCTAGCAAGTCCACTCTTCCCAAATGGAAAAGCATTGCAATAAAAAGGATGATTGACCCTATTTGTCAGCTGCCTACCACTGTTAAATAGCACCCAGGCCTCTTACCTTGCACCCACTCACTAGTCGAAGAGACGTTGAAATGTTCTCCGTTTGCAGCTTTGAATAGTTTGAATACTTTGGCCACAGCTGACCCTTTCTGACCTGTAAGAAACCGAACAAGGGTAAAATCAATGAATGCAACGGATAAAAGTCAGAACTGAAAAGCTGATGGTTCACATGTGTGCCTGCATATTTTGGCTACAGAAAAAATTACTGATCTTGGAATGAGGCTTCAGACACTTTTTTAACTGCTTGGACAATCAGGAGGAAAAAAATCTTCAAAAATCAAGAGAGGATGAAAAAACCCAATGATTTGTTATCGCTATTTTTATCTGATGTTGCAGCAAGCCTTGTTGTTAGCTGCTCTGGAAAACGTCATGAAAAGACACAGACTCAAAAAACTTTCGCTTGCAAAAAAACCAGTTTTGCAGGAGTATTTGAGGGTACCAATACGGGATACACGGAATAAATTTGCAGCTGATGTGAACTGGGTTTGTTCCATAGCTTTGTGTTGAAGAGGCCGTGTCTGAGCTGAGCGGGGCTGCATGGATTTACACTGGTGCAGGACCTCGCTTTTTACTTCAGGCTTTGGGTAACTCGGGTTACACCCCACTGAGCTGCCTCAGCTGCATTAGTGGGAAGAAGCAATATATACAGAGCGCATTCAGTCACATACATTAACCATCAATCGCTCGCTGCTTCGATGTAATGCAGTGTCAAGTGAAAACACCATCGACCATATTAATCTCAGCCGTGACTCCAATAACATGCAGAGATAATGTCAAGCCAGCATTTTGTGCACAAATTACCTTGATATTCAATGTGGTCTTCAACAGATGAGGCAGGATTTCCTTTAACAGTAATAAAACTCCATGGGTGCCTGAAAATGAAAATGAGAAATGTTTGAGCTATGCCACATATGATATCCATAGTTTTTTATCGCCCAATGTTCTTGCATTTCTCAGAGGCAACACATTCAAAACAGTCTGATTAGTGTGTCAGGCTACTTATTTAAAATTAAAAATAACTTAACACTGTATTTCTTCAGTAAATATATCAAGAGAGAAAGAAGTTCGAAGACAAATCCCTGCTTAGTATACTTCTACAACAAGTGTGTTTCTCATTTAAATGAGTGTTTAGAGAGGCTTGTGCGTGACAGACCCAGGGACACCGGCAGCTCCTTGAGGAGCTTGAAATTCTTTATTTTGTGAGTGCGTGTGGGTGCAGGTAAGGAATATGAAGAGAAACCACTTCTATTTAAATAAATTTAGCTCATGCTGAAATGTTGTATATCACAGTTGTCGATGGAATGACCCGTGAGCATTTCTAATAGAGAGACTGGCTGGCAAAGGACAATAAAAACCACCTAGATAGTCTTTGCATAACTGCTTCTCGTATTTTGAACACTGACCAGGGACAGAGGTTTATGAGTCTGAACTGACTTCAGATTTCATCCCATGTCACAAGTAAGTTCAGGATGGTTATTGGTTGAGTACGTTCAATGTTCAATAGCTATCAGCACCACTGGAGAATGACCACATGGAGAGACTAAAGTGCCTCCCAACCTTGGAGGTGAACCCAATTAGTAGAGGTCAGGAGGGAGTTTTATCTTCAAAATAGAAATAGCTCAGGCATATCTGCTCTTAATGACTAACAGAATAAAAAATATGATTTTAGGGTGGTAGGGAGACTGTCACCCTTACCCTGAATTTAGCAAACAGTCCCACAGAATAAATCTTGCCTCTATAGGTGTAAATTACCCAGTAATTTCAATTGCATCAAGATTCACCCTTGAGTCTTGCAGGTCACCTTACATTTACCATCTGCTGGTACAGGTTATGTTACGAAACACTCTGGGACTCCAGAAGAAAAATATACAGACATTGACAGATAGCCACTAAAACACACCCAATTCTCCACTGGCCTGAGCTGGGCTTTGCTGGGATTCACAGCCCTGGGCTTTGGGGGCAGCAGGAGCAGGTTGTGGGTGAGCACTGGTGCACCCCATGCCATGCTGAGGCCCCACGCACGCACTGAGCGTGACTTCTCATGGGGAGGCCAGTCTCCGTGGCGTGTCCTCGGCCCGAGCACAGGACAGGCTCAGCAGAAGCTGCCAGCACAACTGCCTCGGGAGGCTGCCAGCAAGCCAGATGCTCCTGCTGGAAAACTTGCCCGTGAGCCAACTGCTGAAGGCACTGCCGGGCTGTGATCTCCATCCAGGGAGAGAGGGGGGATGGGGACAGGAAGGACACTTTATCACTGGGCAGGCAAGATAGTTTTTTGTTTGGTTGTTTGGGGGGGGGTGGTTTGTGGGGTTTTTTTGGGTCACCAAATTCAAAAGGAACCACAAAACCATGATGGCCTAAAAATAATCTAAAGAATAAGAGGCTACTTAGTTCTGCAGCTCAAGGTTTGGCCCCGTCTCATACGTTAAAAGACTTGTTCCTCCCAGTTATTTTATCACAAAAAGTACTTCTAAAGTCATTCAACACTGACAGATAAGGACACATGCAACCTGTTTGGGCTATATGAACTGAAGGGACTAGTAAGTCCAGAGCCAAATCAGCGATATTTGAGTGGGATTCCAAAGAGAACAACTATGTCAGCAAGTGCAGAAAGGCTTTCTTCTAATTTATTAGAAGGAACAAAAAAAAGCTTGCACTTAAAGAGTGAACTCACTTTTCAAAAGGACAACAACAGAGGAGGAATGCAAGATATTCCTTTCATTGCCAGTGTCCTGGACTCAGCAAATAGCCAACTGAAAGAGAGGCCAGGAGCACAGAAACATTTTTGGATACATCAGCATTGCTCACCAGCTCTGCTACGGCAAGGGAGAGTTACACAACTTCTCAATCTGGTTGAACATGGAGCAACTGGGGATAGATAGGAATTTGTCGATATACCACCCCCACCAACCTAGTCAGAAAACAAGCCAGTCAACAGCTGTTCAGCTGACTCAAGTGGCACCTCACAAAATGTGAAATAGAAATTTCCTCAGCCAAATTGCTGCTTGGGCTTACACTGTTACTGTCTCAGTGATGCCCATGGCCAGCCTCAGCCGTTGGCAGGTTGCTGGGAAGATCTGACAACCAGGATTAAGCAGGCCCAGGCCACGACACC
>NW_010419119.1:23553-28751 GCF_000710305.1 Buceros rhinoceros silvestris
CAGCAGGACCAGGCAGCAAATCCCAGGTGCCAGGCAGTGAGCGGTGAAAACCTGTACCCAAGCCCATTAGAAAGAAAATCCCATCCACTTTCCTGCCAGACCCTTTCTTTGCCAAACAGGTCAAAGTATGTATATGTGTGTATAATCTTCTCATTCTGAATATTTTTTTTTAAGATCTTCAAAAAAATACGAAAAAAAGCACCTGCCAGGTATATTCATCCTTATTCACAGTTACAGATGTGTCTGAAACGTAAACCACTGTCTAAATCTTGTCACACTAAAATGAAGAGAAAGTTCAGTTGACATAAGGAGGAAAGCTTGGGTACGTCTTTCAAAGCTGCCTGTCCTCCATCTAACTCTGCCGTCTAACTGCCTTTGTAAATCTGGACCCAGCTGCCAGCCGGACAATGTTTCTTATGAAAGCTGATGAATTTACACAGTGAGAAACTTATAAAAATACAGTCTTTTAAATAATGCACCAAGACATGGCTAGTTTTCCATGTACCACTGCTGGTGGGAGGCAATATTTACCAACTACTATCACAGTTATTATGGTACCCACAACGTCCCCAGTATTTTTGTAAGGAAATATTGTGATGTTCTCAGATAATGGCATGGCAAGGTTTAGCTTTTTGACTGCAAACAAGGTTGAAAGCCACACTTTCATGGAGGAATTTCTATGGTATCTCCATTATAAGCAATTATTGCAAAAAAAGTGAGAAACTAGCACTAAAACACCACAGCAGCCTAAAAACATCAAGTGCAATTTACTTTCATGAACATATGTGAAACCCATCAATTCCTTCCAGTCGCACAACTGGGGAAAAAAAGTACAATTTTCAAAAATCTTTCTCTGTTTCCCTAATTTCAGTCTTTGAAAAGAAACCCAGAAGGCTGCAGGGCTTTAATATGGGCTCTGGGTATTTGAGAGCAAGCATTGCCCTGATGGCGATCACCTCGTTTTGGAGACTGTTTCTGCAGCCTTTGTTGACTCTTTGAAATGCTCTATCTGGTGCACAGGAGTCCCTGTAATGTTTGCACCATCTCTTCATCAAACACCCCAGATCTTCCTCCATCTGCACGTGCCCAGCTGACACTTGCCTGTTCCCACAGACTGCTGTATCGAACCACTTCTCCCTATAAGGCAGATTTTGTGTGTGTGTGTGTGTGTGTGTGTGTTCTGTAGTGACCCTCTTACGCCTCTTAAAAAAAGAAAAGTCTACATAAATTCAGATAAACACAAAAAATATAATGGCTGCCGTTGGGTAAATAGCACATATTCTCAGCAAGTGTGTGTGCCAACATAGACACTGTATTGGCCACACGAGTATTTACAGTCCACAGCATAAATTCATGCTTGCTGAATTTCCCTGCTGCACAAGTCCCCACACAGATGTTGGAGGAGATGAGGAGTACGCTGATGTGTATGTGTACATCTATCCAGCCAGGGCCACACGGCTGTTATTCTACCTCCTTAATGCTCAGCCCATCCAGTCCACTGTGTGTCTTTAGATATGCTTCTGAAATCTTTGGGGGATGGCTTGAAAATAAATCGGAATAAGTAACTTGTGGGAACAGTATCTTGGAAAAACATCTTTGTAATGTGACTCATATGCTATTCCTCAATCTGCTAGTAAAAATACCCAGTATAGACACTGAGTGCCTCTTCTGCTATCCAATTAACTGCTGAAACTTCACATTGAGAAGTTTGCCTCTTTTTTTTTTTTTTCTTCACATGTGAAAGAACTTTGTGCCTTTGAGAGAGTGGAATTATTTGGACATCTCAAGAACATAATAAAGCCTCTGTGCTGGGAGAACTGGCAGGATTGGCACATACCTAAACCCAAGGTGGAGGAAATGTTTGCTGCCCAGTTTGGTCATTGCTTTCCTGGCCGAGTCATCCAAGTTTCTAGATCCTTCATCATTCACTGCAACCGACAGGATCATGCCATTCGCAACTCTGCCCAAATACTGGGCAAGACGTATGCTTTCCTCTTTTGCTCTGTAGGTATCAAACCTAAAGTGATAAAAACACCCGAAAAAACATTTACTTCAGTGAGCAACTGGAGCTTTATGTATTGAAAAGCAAGTGCTATATAGAAATAACCCTTCTGTATTGTTTACAATAATGATATTATCCCATCACAAAAGCACTTGACTTAACAGGAAATATCAGGGATAAGCTGAATTGATTGAATTGACAGAATAGCAAGGTAGTAACACTACTGCTTGGTTTTGGAGATCTCTGATCTAGGAAGAATTGTGTATAAAGGCAATAACACCCATTGGAACAAGATGCTAAAAGGCATGTTTCTGAGCTTGCCGAGATGCTGACCCCAACCTGTTCTCAAAGATCCTCACGTTTAGCCAGTTGAAAAGTCACTCACCGATCTGAATGGACAACTGCCGCCGTCTTTGGGTCAATAACATGGACAATGACTCCTCGATGGCCCCAGCTCCTTTCAAAGTAATATCCACCTTCTTCCATGCCACCAGGATGAAGAGTCTTGTTTAAGAAGGTCCAGGACAGCTTTTTCTTTCCATGGATCTCAAGAGTGCCCCCCTTACTTACTCCAAGATACTTCTGCCCAAAGTAGGGATTCGGCTGGCTGCTGTCATTCGCTCTGCAGCAGGAAAGGAGGAAAGGAACCAGTTTGGGGGTTGTATCTGACAGTCAGGGAGCCTCCCTCCTTTCTCTGCCATGGCCCAAGGAGAGAAGTGTCATGATTTACAACGTGTTTCTTTCAACTACTCTAAGAACCAGCAACTGCCCACATTGTGCAGAAAATAAATCATTTGAAACAATATGAGCAACTGCTGAAGACCAGCAGCAATCTGGAATGGAGATTATATGTGTTATATTCATTCTATCCAGGCCACAGGAGGCCTGAAGAACAGACGTGTGTGTTTTTGAAATCTGAATGATTTTGAATGATTGTGAATGTTTTTGAAATGAAGGAAGTTAGGACCCTAAACAATAGCCAAGAGGTCTAGTGCTTGTTAAATATGAGTTTGGCATCCTTGAAATTCTAAAAGATCCTGTAGCAACTCACAAGACATGAATGTGTTCACCCTTTGGCTCATCACTCTCATGCAGAAATAAAGGAGAGGAGAATCTTGAGAATAAAAGAACTGCTTGGGTTTTATGTCTATTCTGGAAAATCAGCCTGAGTGGTGGCAAAGTGCTTGCTGATTTTCTGGCATGCCCAAATACCCCAGTGTTCATCTCCCAGTAGGATTTGAAAACCAGAACCAAAGCTTTTTACACGCCATTTAAATTGTTTACAAAAGCTATTGAACTTTCTATAGATCACTGATGATAAGTATATCTGAGAAAACATAATTTTAAGGAATATTTTTGTTCACTGTTGTGGAAGAGAGATCCTAGAAAGTTCTAGGATAGTATCTTATCGTGCATACGTACCGCCCATACAAGATGATAACCACATTGCTTTGGTAAGGGCACATCTCACTGCCGATATGTAACTCTCCATCATTTTCAATGAGTATATGTCTAGTACGCAAAATGATAGGCAGCCCATCGTCTTTAATGACCAGTTTTCCTAAGTAGAAAAAGTTACGACATTTGCTTTAACACAGAGCAGCTCATCAGAGGTTGTGATGCCACTGTGCTAAACCCAGTGCTGGGCTCTCATCTCAACATCTCATCTCATCTCTGAAAAATTCTGCCCATCCTCCCCAAAACAGCTCTCAGTATAAATTCTAAAGACATCACATGTTTTTTTCTTCAGTCCAAATCTTGAAGAATGCAGTTGATTTGCGTGGAAGAGAACTCATTCAAAACTGAGTGAGAAATTCAGAGTTAAGATGAATAAAAGCTATTCATGCTAGCAGCCACCAGCAACACTACGACTCTGTTCTTAGAGACAAAGAGGCACATATGTATATGCCCTGTCCTGAGACCCCAAGAACACAACTATTGCAGTATGATGTTATCAGGACAACGATTTAGTAAAAAAAATGTTTTTGAAAGAAATTCCCAAAGTAGAGCTAATGAATATGCTGAGCTACTTCTGTAAATTCTCCAGAAAGGACGGCAAATAGGTTGATTATAATGGCTACAAAATGGATAGCATCTCAGCTACCACCCACCCTTGTACTGAGTTAGAGCTGTGTTTGTCCAGGAGCCACCCAGTCCTCAGCAATGAGCCGGAAGCTCTCCCAGCATGAGACAGAGAGATTTAAACAGCTACAGAGGAAAGCACACTTCACCCAGCCTTGCACCAGCACATTTTACCTCCGTTAGTGATGTGGATAGAGTGGACAGTCGCAGAAGAGGAGAGAAGGAGTTTCCTGCCATCACGGATTTCAACATGATTTTCTTCACTGAAGCCTGGGTTCCAGTTTTCTAACTCAGGATCCGTGTCGGGACAAACAACAGCTGCATCTGCTGGGTAGAGATGGAGAGTGAAGATAATTACCATTTGCTTGGTACAAGACAGGAAGCTCCATACTGGGGCATCTTTACAGTATCATTCTTGGTACCCTCCTTCGCCAACTTCCTGGAACACAGCAATGTCTCAATGTAACAGAGTACATGTGGGTCATGACTAAAAGAAAACAAACAACAGCTTAAGCCATATGGTTTTCTGTTTTCTGGAAGTATGGGAAAACCTGCTACCCAATGCAAAGGAGCCTTGCGAGGGAAAACCACCAAGAAGAGGCTGTAACTGAGCCCTTCCTGCAGTGACGTTCAGCTCCATTCATACCACCCGGACACAAAGCCTTTCACAAGCCTAGGGAAATGCTGATGAAAGGATAAAATGACTACTACCTTTAAAAATGCCCCCAAAATACCTGCGAGGTTTACATTTGTTTAATGTAAAGATGTTAAAATATCTCAGAATCACAGAATTGTTTTGGTTGGGAATGACCTTTAAGATCATCAAGTCCAACCGTTAACCCAACACTGGCAGGTCACCACTAAGCCAAGTCCCTCAGCACCACATTTCTGTGTCTTTTAAATACCTCCAGGGATGGTGAGTCCACCGCCTTCCTGGGCAGCCTGTTCCAGGTCTTCACAGCCCTTTCTGTAGAGAAATTTTTCCTAATACCCAGCCTAAACCTCCTCAAATACGTTTGCATACTGTGCTTTCACTGGAGATGGAAAGTAAAAGTGCTCCAACCAACATGCAAACTCCAAGCACCAAGGAATTACTAGTCCACCCAGTAAGAGA
>NW_010419119.1:28901-29938 GCF_000710305.1 Buceros rhinoceros silvestris
ATCTCACAAGACAGACTCTGGGTTTGTGAGATTTTCCAGGCAGAAGCAATGAGGATTCATTCCCTTTGGGTTTGCACATCAGCAGTCTTGACACCCAGAGTTGATTACAGACTGCCATGACGTGTTAGTCGGAACGGCTCGCATACCAAATCCAACAGTCTCATGTTGTAAGTATTTGCTGAAGATAAAATATTTCCCTGATATAATCTCACTCGCTATGTGAGCCTCATGTCTTACTCTAATCAACAAAACTGTGTGCACGAGAATCCCATGTTTTCTGAGGGTAGAAGCCTTTCTAATCCTAGGAACCTGAGGTCAGTGGGAGTTTGAACAATGAGCCCTTTGCCATCAGAAAGGATAGGGAGTTCTCACCAGCTCTCCAATTTTTATCCTTTTAAACAAAACCACCATAGGAAAGCTACAGGATCCACCAATCAGCAATAATAGGCATAGGGTAAACACCTTGGCTTCAGCAGGGTTATGTCTCTGGCACCGGTATAGTAAAGCTGGGTGGTTTGGCCCCACAGATACTGATCCTACATCTAATGGAAAGAATGACGACGTGAATCTATGCAAGGAAACTTGTCCTGGTGCTGGTGTAGTTGACAGCAAGCTGTTGCGTGCTGCCTCTGTGAAACTTGAGGGACATCTGTAATTCCACAACAACAGAAACAACATCTGTCCATCTGCATTCTGTTTCCTATCAGATTCTTCCACCAGTTTCGTGTCTTAGGAAAACAATAGAATTGGACCAGTCACTGCCTTAATGTCTCCAGGGTGCCATTAAGAACCAGCTATTCCAGGTAAACAAGGGACATTGCACATGGGCAACATATGCCTTGGCTCTCTGCAAACTTTTTCCATATACATGAAGTGACCAAACCAGAGAGGGCTCATAATCTACCAGGTAGCAAGTCAAATACTGATAAACATCCAGGACCTGATTTTGATACGACTTGTGCCAGCTGGAAGCTGGAGCTACACTGGTAATGTCAGAGGTAGTTTTTCCAGTTTGCAGTAACTGAGGAAAATAAGAA
>NW_010419119.1:30031-31726 GCF_000710305.1 Buceros rhinoceros silvestris
AAAGAGTGTTTGGGTTCCTACCAGAAGACATACAGAGTTAGTAAGAGTTGGAAAAGATAAATATTGCGGACAGAAAATGGGACTTGCATTGTAAATAGACATTCAAATATAACTGTAATACACACTGACAACCAATTCTAAAAATGAGCTGTTATTCCCATAAGAATAAGGATAATAGAAAAAATTTGCTCATGATGAGAAGCAGCTAAATAAATCAAAATAATCGATTCAAATATAGAGGTGTAATTTATCAACCAGTTTAAGCAGACAGTATAAAAGCTTGTTCATTTTTCCATTTATCTGGCTGTGCTAGTGTCCCAAAGAGCTTCCTGCAGACTCAAAAGATGACCTGTGCCCACAGAATTCATTATTCAGAAACAGAGGTAGACAGTGAAGCCTAAGGGGAAACCAAGAGGAATTTAAGCTGATGTTTGGCATTACAATCAGCAGAAGCCAACAGAGTTCAGAACAGAGGACCCAATTTCCCAATTTCATTAACTAATTTGTACCAGAGAGCAGGAGACATGCACAGCACTCGCATCTGCTGCACAAAGGACCGTGGAGGGCTGAGCATCTTCTGCCAGCTGGCCCAGGTAACCTTGCCAGCTTGGACTATTACTCTCATTGTCATTTTTCAGATAAGAGTGCAACTTCTACCCAGCACAGGCAATTAACCGAGTGTTTTGCTTCTTGACCAAAAGGGCCTGAGCATGGCAACCAAAGGCTGCTTCATGCCGCTGCAGCATTTGGAGCAAGACATATGGTCTCTTTGTTTTAAACAGACACAAAACCCACATTAGACATATTTAGACTATGTATATCCAGCTCCCCTTTCCCCCTTTCCCTAACAGCTTAGGAAAAGGGCTACTTGGAAGAGACAAACCCCAAGGGGCAGGGATGTCCCACCCCAGAGCTTTTTGCTATCCACATGTGGGTTTGGGCAATGCAGCAAAACGCTCGACTTCACCTCCCACAGCCACAGCTATTAGGGCATGAGGTTTCTTTTGTTATTTCATTGTGGCAGTTTGTGAGATTTGGGGTTGTTCTGAGAACATGTGGCAGAGTCTGAGGGATTCCTGAGGGTACTTCCACCTGCTCAGAACTGTCAGTCTTCACCACTCCAGCTGCCCTTGATCGGCAGTATTGACACATCAGAAAACTGCTTTTCTTCTGAGTTTTCTCACCCTGCTCTTGACTTTTCTTACACGAAGAAGAGTAAAGCTGCTCAATCTAAACCAGCAGTTTATTTAAAAACAGTGTTACAAACCATGCCTTTTTTCCCCATGATAGGAAAACTTACCTGTGCTTGCAGAAGAGATCACAAACAGAAGAAAAATTAAATTTTCAGCCAGATACTTGGAGGTAGGTAGAGCCATTCTTCAGGATTTTTAGTTCTCTGGATGGATACCTGTGAAGAAAGAGTATCAAATGTAACTTTTACTTTTTTTCCAGCTCATGCAGAAACCATTCACTGTACGAGAAAGATTATACCCAGCTTCATGCCAGACCACTTCCACTCCCATTCAGCTCTATGGCCGAGAACACCTTCAACGCCTCTTCAGGACCAGCCTGAAGAGAGCAAGAAACCACGGGCAGCTTCTCACCCTTTGTTTGGTTTAGGATAAACCCACTTGGGAATCCAAATAGACGCTCAGAAAGCAACCACCAGATGTAACCAAAAACACCTTAGGAATG
>NW_010419119.1:31823-53119 GCF_000710305.1 Buceros rhinoceros silvestris
ATAAACACATCCAGCGTGAAGACTCTTCAGGGCTGCATATTCAAATGTGCAAAAAGCAAGGAAACACAGCAGAGCAATGGTTTGCAGAGTGACAAATTCTCACAAAGCAACCTTTCCATGGGAGCACTCTCCCCCCCGTACTACCCACACATTTTTAGCAATGGTGTTTTCTGCACCCCCAAGATAAACTGTTCTCACACTTCCAATCTGAAGCACACAGTTTCTTAGATTTCAGATCCAAGAAAACATTGTCTATTTAATGTGCCAGCACAGAATTTTCTTGCAAAACCAAA
The DNA here is from genome assembly GCF_000710305.1 of Buceros rhinoceros silvestris. NCBI lineage: Eukaryota > Metazoa > Chordata > Aves > Bucerotiformes > Bucerotidae > Buceros > Buceros rhinoceros. The sequence continues at coordinate 32,117 of NW_010419119.1, forward strand.
AGCTGCTTTTGAAACCAGTCTACCTAATGTTGTTTTGATTTCTTCAGTAGCCAACCCCCAGCAAAAACAAACAAGCAATGTCATTAAAGTCAAAGTTAGAATTAATGTGATTCTCTCCGGTCTCCAGTGATCGATCCTGCAGCTCTGCTCCATGCTCGTGACAATTTATTGACGTGTGTATTCGCACTAAGGCAAGGACACCCACTCCTCTCTTCCTAAGGCACTGTTTAAAATTCACATGTAGCCCTTGGAGCCATTAGGTTTTGTCATGTAAGCCCGTATCTGAGGAGTACTGAAGAAATTTCTTTGTAGATGTCATATCGCATCGCAACAATGAAATAGGATAAACATATTCATCACACAGCTTAGTTAGAAGCAAAAAAGGCAATTAAAAAAAAACCTCCAGGGTGCCCCAATTTCTTCAGGGCATAAACCATATGTTATCTTTCATGTCTCTTGTTAATATAACCCAAACAAAAAATGTGAGAGAAAATATGCAAGAAGCCAGGACTCGGTCTGGAGCAAATTTTACAGTGTATACATGCAAAACACATCTGTACTTTTCATAAAGGTGATATAGCTCCAAGTACAATGATACGCTCAAACCACATGTTGTCCGGTGACTGTATTAAAAATAGCATTAGAATCGGATCTGTCAGGAAATATTCCAGCAGGAAAACGTTTGCTTGTTTTGGTATAGTGTATTTGACAGCCACGAGCTCTGCAATCAGCATAGAATCAGGGCTTAGTGCAGTCTATCAGGTGCTGAAATGCTGTTACAGAACAGTAGAAAAGAGGAATGCACTGAGTAACGCTCTAACTTTGTATGATATACATTATCAGAGAGCAATACCGTCGAATACCACGGAACTTGTGCCAGAACCAGGCTGCATGTGTCTGACATTTTAACAGCATTAAGCATCAACATTTGATAAGCCAGGGCTCTTTTAAAGGAACATTATTAGAGGTACGCCCAAGTACAGCAGTCACCGTTAAAATGTCAAGATTCATTAGCGATTATTACACAGCCTAATCTGCAAACCCAATCACCAGGCTCTGCTTTACCGACAGAGGTAACGCTACACCAGCGGTAATACCACAGCACGGACATTGCAGATAAACAGTTTCTCATAGCACAGACACAGCTGTATGTTCGTGTCGCACAAAGCCAGATTCCAGCTGGTAAGGTGGTGGTCATGAAATACATTCAGATGATATAAGCGTTCACAGAAATAAAAAGAAGGGGCTGATTTTTTTGACAGCGATGGCATTCATTTGATCTCCTGTTGCTTTGGAGGTATCAAAGAAATTTCTTTATTCTGGCCCATTAAAAATTCAGAGGAACATCTCTGCTTCATCCAGCTCATGATGTTGTGTCTGACAGGAACCTGTAGAGAACTGGTAGGAAACCGGTTTAAGAAATTTCGCAGCCTTTGCTTTCTTCAGAGCCAAGAACTGCACAGTACTTACCATCAGGTTGGGCAAAATGGCTTCTGGCATTATATCCCCTGCTGCTCACCAGGGACTGCTTCCCTGATTACATCCATCTTCATCAGCAGAGATCAAAACAAGCAATCAGACACTGGAAAGCCAGGTCATTTTTGGAGGTGTCGGCTGTGTGCCAGGCTCCAGTGTTTTTGTAGTGTCTGATCTGCCACAGTCCAAAGAAAACCCTGCTTTTTTTGTGGCAGAGGTAGGGTGTTTGATTCGGCTTGCAGCGAGCCCGAGTTCATCGCAGTGTTAGTATTAACTGGCACTCAGGTTGGAAAGGCTGAGAGCCGAGAGGGCCAAGAGGATCCGACTCCTCTGATTCAGCTCTGACTAATGCACTGCCGGAAAATTGCTGCCCGGAGTGTAATCTCAGGAATTTTCCTTCAAAGGCTCTCAATTAAGCATCTTCTCCAAATATTAGAGGCAAGCAGTGACACAAACATGTTTGACTTTTAAGTATAAGAGGAGGAAGAGATAGCGACTCTTCTCATTGGTGTCTCCTGCCGGAGACAGGAGCAGCTCTCTCCTGCCAGCCAGCCGTTTCGTTAGCTCAGCGCTCAGAGCCGCGTGGGGATACAGCGATACACTACATCTCACTTGAACAGGCGCCACATGGCTGACTTCAGCTCTGATGTAACCAGCAGTGTCAACAAATGTCCCTGCAGATTCGGGCGCTCTGAGAGAGTAAGGGCCATGCAAGCGTCCTCCTAAGTCTATCACCTCCAACATTTCTCAAATACCATCTGTGACTCCTCTCTTGGGTGAGAAAAGCTTTTTCATCTGGTTAATAAAAGCTGCCTGGCAGTGGCAACTGGGACTCATATTCCTGGATCTGGCAAGGCAGACTTTCTGAAACGCTTCCCATCTGCTGGATCTTTCCAAAAAGTGAACAATAGCAGCAGACAATGCTAAAAGTAGATGCAGGAAACCATTATTCCTCAGCTGGCTGCTACCGCGGGAGTCAGCGGCGATACTGTACTAGAAAGTGCACTGCATAGACAGGAATCCCCATCCACTGCCCTCCCTGCGGTTTTAATGCTGGAGGCAACACAGAGCAGACAATCCCAAGAGCAAAACAGCAAATAAATGCTCTGAGGAAGCTGGATTGTGGCAGGCATTATGGTGGGGTCACCCACCACCCGAGGGACAGAGCAGAGCTCTCTGGGGCAGCACCACCAGCCGTTCAGAAGCACACACCGGGCTCCAATGTCTACTTGCCACCTTGCATGACTCTGGGCCAACCACTCAAGCCTGGCACCAAATTTTTAAAAAAGCAAGTGCCGGTATTGGGTATTTTAAAATACCTTTTAAGACTGGCTTGACATAATTTGGAGGAGGTACCTTCAGCAGCTGCTGAAGATAAGGCTCCTTTCTGGTATATCAAGTGTGGCATAATGGGAGGCATTAACCATCCATTACAAATAAGGGAAGGTCAGGAGAAAAGCAGCAGCTACCTCATCTCCCCTGAAAAAGATGTCAAACAGGAGAAAGAAATCTGATGGCTACTGCTTGCCCAGAGAGTTGGGAGATGCCCCATCCCTGGTAACATCCCAGGTCAGGTTGGACGGGGCTCTGGGCAACCTGATCTAGTTGAAGATGTCCCTGCTCCCTGCAGGGTGGGGTTGGACTAGATGACCTTTGAAGGTCCCTTCCAACCCAAAGCAGTCTATGATTCTACCCTGTGATATTGCTGCTACTGCCCAGCAAGAGCTACCACAGACCTGCATGGGGGCGAAGCAGGGATCTGGAGTCATCCCCAGAGAACAGGAAAAGCTCACATGGAAAACATGCCTTTTAGCCTGAGGGGGACCCACTCTCATCAGACACTAATTTGTACACTAATTTGTAATTTGTACATTTTGAGATGACCTGTGAGTAAAAACTGCACTCCCCAGGGACCACCTCTGAAGGTGAGATGCACGAGGAGATCCCAATGGGTCAGTGCCAGGGCCATGGTGCATCCCTCGGGCTTCAGCTGGCCAAACGTGGACCCTGCCACTGCCACAGCTGCTGCTGAGGTTTTAGTGGTTCGATGGCTAGGTCTGAAGCCTTGCTGAATGTTTCCTCATGCATATGCAAAGAAGTCAACATCGATTTAGAAGCCGATTCCTGAGAGAGGGAGGAGCTGTTTAATTAGCGCCTCTGCTACCTTCTTGCTGACATTGCATGGCAGCTACTGTCCTCTCACCCCACTCGGGAAATTTTGCAATTCAGCCCCAGCTAGGAAAATGGATTTGAGGAACATATTTGCCTTTCTGACCCAAGGACATGCCAGCTCTTGCTACAGTGACATTCCTGTGCAGGGGAAGCCTTTGCACACCCAGCCACAAGCACAGCTAAAGCCTTCAGACAGCCTCGCAAATAAACAAACGCCTTTCTAGGGATCCCTAACGAAAACGCTTTCCCAGACCCAGCGCACAGCAGCCACGTAGCTGCCTCTGCTCTTCATCTTGATCTTGTGCTTGCCACTCAGCCATTAGCTGCTCTTTTTCACTAGCAAGTGCAGGAGGACTAAACTCAGGAACAGACTTGACTTTTCAATGAAATCAATTCTGGAGTCAAAAGCAGCACTACAACTTTTTTCCCAATGAACCTTGATTCCCTTTGAATTTATCTAATATCCTTTCCTACAAGGAATAAGGTTCTGCTCATGTATTCCATATACAAACATCACTGCAAGTTCCTTGATTCCTGATGTTCGTAAAAACAGATTCTGAAGTAGCAGGAGTTAAGAGGAAATTTTTACAATGAATAAATTAGAGGAAACTAAGGTGTTTGGCAAACTATTTCGAGATAGAAATAAAAGGAAAAAAAACAGTTATTTTAAAGCTATGCCTTTCTTTCAGAATTAACTTTCTTTTTCGCCCTTTTTTTTTTTTTTCAGAGGCTTACAGACCTTGAAAAGGAAAGGAAGCAATTTTTGGCTCAGCTAAAACAAATCATTTGCAATTTATAGCACTCCACCCATCCGAGGCTGACTGACTCCCAGTTTCACATGCTTTCAAAGTGCTCAGCATGCCACTGAATTAAACCCTCACCCCCCACATGAAGTTTTCAAAGCATCGAAGTGGAGGGAAGCGGAACCCCCTCTTTGGAGGTTGGGGGTGCACTGACTTTGCTGTGCCTGCTGACAGTAACACAGTGTATAGCCAAGCTAATGCTTTCAGGGAGTGCCAGAGCCACTGCGCTCCCACCGCAGAAGCGCTCGGGGGATAGGTGGGACGGCTGTGTGACCTGAGTGCATTAGGAGTCCTGAACACGCCTGGGTCAGCCGCAGATCCACACGGACATGCACGGTCCTTGTGAACTCCAGCACGCGGGGGGAGATCCTCCTGCTCAGGAAATGCCGGGGAGGAATACGACGGCTTCCCACAACGCGACGCCCACATGGCACTTACCCCCACGGCTTCACACACACAGACTTCTGGTGCATGGCAAGTTAGCGATAGCCTTTGAAAACATCATCTTGAATTTCCCAAGGGTCCATGGAGGAACTGTACCTTCTGCAGAGCGTCCCTGGTTTTGAAGCCTTTTTTTCCCTCCCAAGGTTCATAAGATGTGTGCAGTGGCTGAAGAGGATCACAGCATCCTGAATCCTCTTCAAACTGCTGCTTTTAACTACCCAAATAACTGCATCAGGATGTAAATATTTTTCTTTTTGCTTTTGTGGTACTTTACTGTTTGCATCTGGCTTGCCATGGCTCCACGCCTTCCTCTCCAGGACATTTGCCATTTGCTCTCCTTCTGGAGCAGGAGGAGGAATACGGAATTTTCAGAGGTTTAGGCACATTCCTCTCCTTCCTTCACCAGGCTCTTACTTTGCCAATTGTTTAGTCTCGGCCTGGGGTTAGAGCTCTGCAGAGTTTTATTGGGATCCAGGGTCTGGACCTGTCACAGATTATCAAATAAATCTCCAAGAATCTAAAAGCTTGCTCTGTAAGTAGTTGTTCCAATGTTGGGCTTACGCTCACAAGCCAAAACCATCTTGCTTTTCTTTCCCTGAATGGCCTCAGAAATCATAACAATTAGGTACTAATAGGAGTTCAAAAGGGCTTCAAGGATCTCCTTAGGTGGTCACTCCCATCTGCTTGGGCTCTTGAACCACTTCTCGTCTCCACCAAGGACATCAGTCTCCATCGCTTCCCACAGGGGCCAGCACAAGCCCAAGCTGCCCTGTGCATCACTTTATCTTACCTTTACTGAGCAGCATCAGTGATTTCTTCACACTTCCTAGCAAGCCAGGACCTCTTCCCTGGCCAAATCTGAATTGCATTTCTCCTACCTGGTGTGGGGATGGAGCCACGGTCTCCTTCTCTGCTGGTGAACCTGTCAGGTGTCCTCTCACCCCATGTCCAAGGACCTCCAGGTGGTATGTGTCTGGTGTGGGCAAGCATCCCAGCGAAGCAGTTCAGTTCGCATTCAGAGGTACAATATCAGCTGCACAGAGGCCAGAGCCACTAACTCACCAGGGAGCAAAAGTCTGGCCAAGAAAACGCTAACCTTTCCCTTTAGCAACTTGTTTGGCCGTTTCTGAGAATTCCAAAGAAACGGCGGGACATGAGTATCAAAGCCTTCACCTACCTGTTTGAGCGACCCATGTGACAAAGACATGAATAATATGAAATCGCCTTTCCCTTCACTGCTGTCACCAATGTTCACATCATGTTCAAACCAAAAGGAAGCTGTCATCATTTCAGGGCAACTTTGTCCTTAAACTGTAATTAGTGATGTTATCAGTTGTTTCTCAGTTTGCATACAAAGCTCTATTTTTGTCTTTAGTTCAAAAAGCAGCGGCATAAACAAAAAATCAAAGAGAATTAGCCACTAATTCTGGCAGTATTTCAGTTCTCAATGGAAACAGAAAGTCAATACGAGCGTTGTCTGAAAGGAACGCACGACTTTACCCTACACAGCACATACTTAATCTTGGGTTTTATTCCTGTAGGTCTTTAATTAAATGTTCACATCAGTTGGAAAAATATCATTTCACCAGTCATTAGCTACAGACAGAAACACATTTCTAACTCCTTGTTGCACCCTATATATTCAGTTCATTTAGAAAACATGATTATAACATCACGGCGTGCTTACCGAGCAGATGTCACTGAGTTCACCTAAGATGCCACAACAGATGGAGGCTTAGGTTTTCTAAAAGCAGGCATTAATGGAGGGAAGACAGAACTGAAGGGAGAATTCCCTGCCTCTGCTGAAGTTCATCTGTTTCCCTGGATGTTGTTAAAGTTTCCATGCCAAATTTCCAGTCCTTGTGATACCAGAGAACAGGCTCTCGGCTTTAAAACTTACCTTCTGATACAGCTATGTTGAAACACTTCTCCTCGGGAAGGGCAGCCCACAGACTTCTCCTATTCTGCCCTGCGAGGCACTGTTTGAAAAATAAAGCTCTACCACAGTGGGTAAGATGAGAATATATTTATTAGTTATAAAATTACATGTGAACACCATCGGTTTGGTACAATCCCATAAAAAACAAGAGCAGGTTTTGGCGACAGCAGCGGGCTTTGCCTGGCTGGTGTTGCCCCAGCGATGTTAATCCTGGGGTGCCACAGCCTCTGCAGAGATGTGCTCTGAGTGGTTCTGAGAGAAAGCAAATTTTAGCTACTCATTGGCATTAGCTGGACATTGATATTCTTTCAGCTTCAAAGGAACATAATGCTGTAGAGAAGCAGCTTTCTGATAACCAGCATGATTAAGGACTTTAATCCAGGAGGGTTTGGCTTGTCCTTTATAGCCAAGCATGGCAAAACTCCCTGAAAAACAGACACAAAGAGAGTGACCCTCTGGATGGGTCAGTTCCCTTATTAGCAGCACAGCACAGGCTCCCTTCACATATCACAGAAACTTCTTAGCCCTTCTTTTTTCCCTCGGATTAAAATAACAGAACATTTAGGAGAGAGAAAGGGTGATGAAAGAGGGAACGAGCCTCACTGAAGCCATAACCTTACTGCATCTCAGATCTGCAGGTATTTCAGTAAGATAAGGCAGGTTCCCAGATGTCGGTCAGCAGGATCATTGTTTTACTTGTTTTACAGTTTTAAATAAGACTGGTACTTTTTCATATTTGACTACAAGAGAATGACTAGGCGCTTTGAATCCTTCTTTTATTAGTTTACATCAGTTTCTTCCTGTTATGCCTAAACTATCCCCCATGTCAGCTCTGCTCTGGTCCTCTGCTGTCACAAAGTACAAAGGCATTATATATTCTTCCATTTTAATAATAATGTCTTCTGTTTATATTACGCTTTTCATTGCAAAGGCTCCCAAGGCTATTTGCAGCTGGTTGGATTGAGACTACTCCTGTAAACACTTCTAGTTTAAATAAGGTTTTGCAAAACCAGGCAACAAGACCCTAAATCCTGATCCTGCCGGGGTCAGGAGGATCGGGTTTCTTTTGCATTATCCCTGGTAGAAGCAATATGCACTTGGGAGAAATGCTCCAGCCTGCCCTGAAATGCAGCCCCCCAGCGCGGACCAGTCCTGCGTGCGATCGCTTTTGGAGCTGTGAAGTCAAATAGCGTGCATACCTGAATCAGCAGGAGAACGCTCATGAAGCAGAACATTATTACCCAGACTGGAAATCAGGGCAGACACGTGGGTGAACACCTTTGCCCTTAGGAAAAGCAAAACAGGGGCCGCACTTGATCGGCCAGCAGTGGCTTAGTCACACCAGCATCCCACCAAAGCAGCAGGGCAAGGAGATGACCACCCACCAGCGTGTCCCCAGGATGGTGGTGGCCCTGCTTGCTGCTTTTTGTGCCCCAGGAGCAGTCAGGGATGGAGGCTGAACTGAGCTCCCAAAACAACCTGGAAGTGCTGTGCCCAAGCAAGCAGAACACATGGTTCAGGGAACAAAGTTTGACAAAACAAACAAAAAAGTTTGCTTTTTAATAAAAAAATTCCTTTCAGAAGTATTCAGGGCATTGAAAGAATGAAGTTTCAGGACAAAACCAAAAAAGAAAGCCTTAGATTTTTACTTTCAAATGATGAAAGAAAAAACACCTTCTCAGGAATCAAATTAACACCAAAATGAAACCACTGCCTCTGCTGTAAAGACTATGCTGTCCTCCCCTGGAATGGTCATAGCAACAAGCTTTGTAACTTGAACCAGAGACTGATGGGAATTTCAGTAAAGCAGTAGGGGGAAAAAAATCCCCAAACCCCCAAGAAAAAAAAAAAAAGAAGCTGGAAATATAGCCAGTTCTCCATCTGATCCCTGCTTGAGAGATTGCAGATAAAACCTGCATCAAGCTGGCTGGTTGTTTTCCTGATTATTCATCCAAACCTGGACTCAGCGGCCCCTAGTTTTCCAGTAGGAAACCCAGCATTCCTGGACCAATGGATCTCTTGCAGCAATTCAAGGTAAAACTGTAATAAGAATTTTCCAAAGCTGGTGATTTCACCCAAACAGCTCCTATTTCAGTTCAGGCTATTTTCTTTTTCATCAGTCTTTCAGTTTGTGATTTGTTTTTCCTTGCAAAGCAGTTGAATTTTAGAGATGGAAACTTTATCAAATTGTTCTTTTTGTTGTTATTAGAAAAATGATGAAAAATTTGCAGCATGCAGCTTCTCAACAGAGAAGGTTGAAAACCCCAAAATAACTCTCCTACTTCTCCCATTCCTAAGTCAAGAGGTTTTTCACTGACACATCGTGGTAGGAAATATATTGATAAGCACTGTATAAGTATGCCTACACTTTTAGTAGGGAAACACACCAGTAATTTTTAAGTATAACAAACATGATAGAATAAATACACTTACCCTCCTTGTGGAAGACAATAGGCTTTGCTGAACCTAACTTGGTAAAAACAGACATTTCAGAGCTTCCCACCACGTCTGCAATATCTCTAGAGCACACCAGGACAAGTGATCTGAAAAGAAGGACACTAATTAGTGCATGATTGCAAAATATTACTTTGTCAAAAAACTGCAAAACCTTTAAGCTCCAATTCAGAAAAGTACTTAAGGGCTTGCTTAAGAACACGCATAAATCCCTTTGATTTCAACCACGTGCAAGCTTTCCTTCAACAAGCACAAACAACTGCTTGCAAGTGCATCCCTTATGAGGGAGAGACACTCAACCACAGACGAAATTCATTTGCTGTGCAGTCCTGAGACTCTGAAACCATCTATATCCTGGGCCTGATTTCCAGTCAAGCCTCACTCCAGCTTTGCTTTTCACAGATGTGCTTTCAGTCCCCAGTAAATTGTACCTGCAATGAATTACAGGCACAACTGGTTGCAGTTAGCTGAATGCCTAGACTTGCACCGTATACATCCAACCAGAAAATCAAACCAAATGTACAGGCACCACGTGGATGTACGCCGCTTCATGCACACTGGATGCACGTACATACTGATGTGCATAAATACAGATGTAATAATTCAGGAGTGTCCAAATCTTTGGTCGTGAACGCTCAGAAATGTCTCGGACTGTAAGTCTCATTTCTGGTTATTTGACCTGTTTCTGCCAGCAGCCAAGAATTTATCCATAAACCTCTGTTGTTCCGTGTTTATGTGGTGACACATAAAACCACAAGGAATGTGAGACAGACACAAACAGAGATGATCCAGCCCATTGCCAGGACACATGCAAGGTAACAGAGCCTGCAGGAAGGCGGGTGTGTTCGTCGGCTTGCCCAGGAAAAGTCCTATTGGAAAATCTGGCACACCTATCATTTTCATCTGTCACAAGAGGCAAAAACAATCAGTAAGAGTAAACAGAAAACAACTCGTTTCAGAAATGGAAAACTGAATCATCGGCTGGCAGGAAATTGCTGGACACTATGATAGGTGTGTGGGATTGCAAATGCCATTGCAAGGACCTTATCTACTCCATGCTGGAAAATGAATGGTTAATTTAGAAGGAATTGCCAGTTAGCCAGAAAACCGGTTTCTGTCTGCTCTAATCTGTACAATCCTAGGAGAGAGATGCTGCTTCTCTTATTACCTGGGTGATATCTGGGATTTGTACATATTCAATCTGCGCCAGATTTCTTTGGAGCAGAGATTCAGTTATGAAAGTAGGCAATTTTCCTTTCTTTGTCCATCAGCCACAGGCTGCTACATGAAACGGGCTCTCAGCAGTTTGCTTACCTCTCTTTTATAAACGTTTGAACATAATCAGTTATTGCACTGGCAGCGTTTTCACCGGTAACTGTGTCAAAGTGCCACCTACTCATGACAGTTCCTGAACATGCATCTAGCACCACGAAGAACAACCCACGGCTGTTGAACCGGAAAACGGTGTCATTTATCTGAAATAAAAAACAGAGGTAGGTTTTATGGGGGCAGGCTGGGGAGCTTCAGACTCCAAACCTGTTTCTCCATAAGGGAGTTACAAGCAAGGAAAATGTGAAGGATGTACACCCTATAATTTTAAATGTACAATTAGTACAGATTAAGTGACATCACTGATAGATGGTCAATGGCAGGAGGAAACAAACCCCTTAGTTCTCAATGGGGTAAAAAACATGAGAAATTAGGTCATTGGCATCTTTTGTGTATTAGGAAGATACATTTGGGAAGCTGAGAATCTTGGAAGTAAAATGCTTAGTTCAGTCTTAGTACAGTTTCTTTCCTTTTGGGGGGGATTATTGTCACTTGGCAAAGCAGATTCGACCACGGAGCAAGGGAGAGGTGCTGAGACAACAGATGGGGGAATAGAAGCAACACGTGGACTTTTTTTGTTTGCCCTGGAAATGTAAATATCAAACCAAAAATATTCTTTCTTGGTAAGGCTGCCCCAGTGCCTCAGAGAAGCTGTAGCACTTCTACAGGGGTTTCTACTCTCCTCCTTCCTCACAGCAAGGGCTCCTTCCCTAGGTTACACCTCTCAGGTGCCACAGTATGTGCTTTTAGACAGGCAAAGGCTCGCTGAGATGCCTGGCACTCTAGCATGTCCCCAGCATCCTGGGGGACAGCCCAGCCTGGGAGGACACAACCTCCACCAGTATACCAAGGTCAGGCTGTCAGAAAGTGTTGTAATCCACATAGTTGTCCAAAGCCCACAGGCACCAGGGAGATCAGAGACATCCCACCAATCTGAAACATGTGAATACCTCCAGGGAGTGCAGGACCAGACTGAATGAGGGAGCCAGCTGTTTAATGTGGCTTCCGCGAGATGTTGGAGGCTACTGAAGGCAATAGGAGGTCAAGGGTAAGGGAAACTTGAGTGCCCGGGCCATGGGTGGCAGAGGGGAGCGAGGAGGAGCAAAGACAGACCAACTCTTTGGCCTGTTCCTGCCTGTCTCACACTCCTAAGCCTGGGAAGTGTGGCAAAGTCTGGATGCACATGGAGCAGAGAGCAACAACCACTGCAAACTGGCCTAAACGCGAGCCACTAGCAAAAGGGACTGTGTGTCTCGTCCCTGTCCACATGCTGCAGACCCTACAAGGAGCCAGCACAAGGGGCACATGGCCCCATGGGAGCTGGAGCCCCTGCTGCACTGCTGCACCCAGTTCACCCAGGCCTTGGAAAGCTTGGATTATAAATTTGAAACGTTTCTGACTTCCACATTTCATTCAGCAAAACGAGAACAAAATGTGTGCTTTGGTAGTGGGGGGTCCTCTGCTTCACTTCCTTGTTTCCAAAGTCCTCACACCTCTTAAGATTGAGGGTAAGAATCCTTCCTTAGACATCATTCTTTACCATTTTCCTGGCCCAGGCCTTTGCTTCAGTTAGGAAGTAAACATGTACTCCTACTTCAATCAGGAGTACATGTGTCAGAAATAAAACTTCCTTTGAACTTGAGAAACGGCAAAGCAGCTTGGAGGACTCTACGGCTGTCCCTCAGGTGCTGCACACACACGGGTCTCTGCACTTTACCACAGGTGAAGACGCTGCCTCCAGTGACACCTGACTGCTAATGGGGGGTTTTGAATAAATTTTTGATCATGCAGCTATCACACGTGGCGAGAAATCTTGGCTGCTCAGACTCCCTAAGGACGCTGTACCAGCTTTCCTTGGCGTTTGTTAGCACTAATTATAATTCAGTAGCACACAGTCATGTAAGCCTGGAGAGTGTCCTTTTAAGCATGATTTCAGTCACCCTTCACCGTCTAGACACTCATATAAAGTGTGGGCAGAGACAACCTTACAGCTCCAAACCCCTTCTGTACCGAAATACGGTTATTTTTATCTTGTAGTGCAATGCCAGCAGAGAAAATCAGAAAAACAAACTGTTTTTTTCCCCACATCCTTTGTAAACAATGACTTCTGATGTCCTTTGTCCTCCCATTCCTCTACATTAGAGTGGTGGTGTTAATTCTTCTGAGGTGATAAAAGGCCTTTTTTCCCCCTAAGGGCTCAAATCCTCATCTGAATAGAATACAAACTCCCAGTGACATTAATGGAGTTAATTGTAAGGGAGAACAATGTATTTGCCTCTTCCAGAGGAGCTTCCCATATCCTTCTGCCAAGGCTCAGCAAGATTTCACAGTAACTTTCCTTGGGGATAAAGGTTCCCCTGATTAATCACCACTTCAGATGTGACACAACACAACTTACCTTAATGAATGCGGATGACAAGTGGGTTTGTATGTCCGTCCTGCCGAGAGACTGGATCTGGATCTTTATATACTGGACTGAGGGTGTGCTAGTGATAGCAAGCTGCAATTACACCAAAGAGAAAAACTGGTTCACTGACTGGTTTTCATCAACAAAATGACACCGAGTACCAATGCTCATATATATATATGTTTGCAAAACTTTAATAATTCTTTTTTCAAATGGTGACTCTGGTTCACAAGTAAGTGCTCATTATTAAGGCACCATTTATCAAAGGGTCGTGGCAATGCTGGTTGGAAGGGACCTCTGACGATCGCTCTGCCACTAAGTTAAATATTAATTCCATATATTTTGCCTGGCTATAAACTCAAGTGCAGGTCTGTATGAGCCTGAAACAATTCTACAGGATTTAGGGTGGGGTGAATTTACAGCAAAGTAGGAAAAACCCTGGCTCTAATTTTCCAGTTATTCCTATTAACCAGAATTACTTGCCAGGCTGAAATTCAGCAGCAATGCTGTTCTTTGGAATTCAAAGCTAACCCAGTCTGAGCCCTCTCAAGAGAGCTTTTTTTCTTGTTAAAAATCACGAAAGCGTGGGGGAACTGCTATGCATGTACATTCACACGCTTCCAGTCGGGCAATTTCTTCGAGGCTATCTTTGAAAGCATAGTACAAAAAGCTGCAGAAATTCAGAGTAGAACCCTTCCCTGAACACAGGTTTCATGATGCTGAGCAAGTCTGTGAGCGGGAATTCCCTATGGCTTCTCCTTAGACGCTGTGAAAATGGATTGACTGCACATACGGTGCATGACCTCACGTGGCAGGTACCTGTGGGGCTCCGCACGCCCTGCACGGCCCAGCCAGCTGCTGGGGCACGGGGCGCCGGGCAGTCGCTGGCCTCTCCAGGAAGGGGTTTGGGTCACAGCTCTGGGAGTCCCCTGGGTACATATGCGCCATGATTTTAATACGTTCACAGCCTTGCTGAGAGCAGTAACTGTGTCCTTGCCGAGCTTCGTGGGCTTGCAGGTGAACAAACAGGTACCTACAAATAAGAGCAAACAGAGGGATCAGAGGACAAGCTGAGCAGAGGCAGGCTCTGCACTTGCTACATTGCATCCTCTCATATTTCCCAACGTCACAGACAATGTCTTAGACCAGTTTAATACGGCACACCCACTGCAGAATGGGTCTACAAGGATGCAGGCTGAGCTCCTCTCTCATCCTGGCATGACTAAGACCTGCAACACTTGCAGTCCATAACATCACCGCATGGGACATAAACCCCCTCCAGCCCCAGGCGCACCGTGGGGCCCCCAGGCGTGGCGGCATCCCACCAGAGCAAGAGCAGCAGCATGCTCAGGCTGTTGTGCGGAAGGAGACGGGCTTGCCTGGAAATGTCAGCATCTCCCCTGCAGTTCTCTGAGCTGCCTGGTCTTGGCCCGCAGGCGGAGCTTAGCCCTTAGGCATGCATGACAAAAGCGCAACGGCAGCCAGGTCTTCTGGCCTTGGGTGTTCATTTTTTTCCTAGCTGTTCTAAGTATGTTTTAAATCCTGTCCATTCTGCAATTCAGGCTGAGGGAGTTACACAAACAGCTCAGTTCAGTTCCAGGATCAAAAGATACACGAGTTTTAAAGGGAATTTTCATCCTATTTCCCTCAAAACTAAGCATTTGTTTCTATTTGTCTGGAAGAAAGAATGGATAAGCTTGGCTCCTTTCCAGGGATCCAGCATGAGGGGTTAAAAAAGAGGAAACATCCCACTCATTATGAAATAAAATCTAAAAAACAACAACAGGAAAAGAAAAAAGCCAATCCCGTAAATTCTGTACTCTGAAAGGCTGGAAAAAAGCCCCAAACCACTGCTGAATTAAACAGAAAACCCAAAGGCTGATACTGCCAGCATTCAGTTAGGTTAGACCCGTCAATCTGCAGGCACCACGTCCAGATGGCTGCTGCCGGCTAACGGCCCTTCCCCGACAGACCCACTCATGTAACCATTCTCCCTGCTATTCAGTAGTAAACAACCTGCTTACTTAATTTGAGCAACTTTTCTTTTCCCCCAAAAAAGTATAAAAGGAGGATTAATTAGCAAATTGTTATTTCACAATTCCTGTGATGAGAGAAACCTGGCCATCAGCAAGGAGCCCGGTGAGCAGGGAAGGCATTCCGGGATTCAATTGCTCATGTGTTATGGTTGAATGAGTAAATATCCCATCTTATTTTCAAATCTGGCATTTGTGGATTGATTCCCAAAGTAGCTACTTAGTCAGGTGAAGCATCATGGGACCCATGGTTAAACCACAAACACTTTTTTCCTCCCTAACTATTTTAGCTGACAGAAACACAGTTTCGTAATATGTTTTTTTAACCAAACTGTCCTAGAGTTTTATAAAGACAGTACAAGATCTCTAGGACTCTCTTCATGCCTTCAAAATCTGAGATGTACTATGCTGCTCTCCTTTTTTCACAAAAGCTAATTTTTAGAGTGTGACGATTTTAGAAATCTCTCTTCATGGGAATATGAAGAAGTTCAAACTTCCCAAGCCATCTCAGTGTTGGAGCTGCAGCAGTCGTGAGCTGGCTTCTTTTCATGGCCCTTGGGGGTGCAATGGATTTTGACAAATATTTATACTGCACCCACACCTGCAGCAATCTGAGCGGCAGGGATGCCTCAAAGGAGCAAAGACCAGCCAAGAAATCAGTCATTTTCTTAACAGAAATGCAAATCACTGCTCGGTGATATGGTCATAGAAGCTACTCAGGTACTCCATCCTGTCAACCCATTTTGACCTGAAATCAGTGAAAAGACCATGCAAGATGTATGGGCCTGAATTTTAACAATGAGGAAGGGAAAGGAGGTGCTGGGGCTGGTAAGAGAAAGACCCCAAGGATTTGCTGCCCCCTCAGGGGCAATGCAGGGCTCACCCTGATGCTCTGTCGAAGTAGAAGAGCCGCTCACCGGTCCCGTTGAGAGCACTGGCCCGGGAAGGAACAGCGAGGAAGTGCTTTACGCTGTGCACCGTCCCTGTCTGTCGCTGGTAGATATCTGCCACCACCTGGAAAACGGCTTCCCTGGGATAGCAGAGGGCAACAAGCAGCCAATCTCCTCTGTCGGCAAAAAGGGGAGGCAGGAGAAAGAGAGAAAATGCACTTAAGGGCTTGAGTGCAAGAGAGATGGTCTGCAGCCAAGAGTACAGTCTTCAGGCGAAAACAAAGCAATGTCCTTTGAGGTTCTCTTCCTGCTTTAAAAAAAAACACAAATCCTCAAAGCCAAAGAAAATCAGAATTTTTTGCTTTGTCTGGAAACATCAGCTGCTTATTATGAAGGTCTGATCCAGGGACCCTGGCTGACCTCAGAGGGCTTTGAGTCAGGTGCCAGGATAACTTAAAACCAGAGATTTTCTCTTCCTTGCCCTGTAAGGCTGAGGTACAACCAGTCACATACCCACTCACATCTCCCAAGGCAGCCAGGGCTTGTTTTAGTTTATCCAGAGCTGCTGCAGGAGAGGGAACCAGCATCCAGCAGACATTTCACCAGGGGCACAGATTCAGGAATTAGAAAGTAATCTCTGACTTGAACCAGAGCCACGGTCTAAAGAGACCTGCTTCCTCCACTTTACAGCAAAGTTTATTATTATGGTTTCCATTAAAATCTCCCTCTCCCCAGCTCCCTCTTCAACGTCAGTTTAGAATAAGTAAGGGTAAAATTAAATCATCTTTTAAGACAATTTCGGCACGCACATTTACCAAAAAATTGCCCCTACGTCTTCCCTTTATCCTGTCATTTGCATCACAACCCTCACGGAGAGAAAAACTGAGTCCAAACTAAAAACCTTTGTTACAAGACTCAGAGCAGAAAGATGCAGCTACAGTGCAGTTAGGATGCTGATGGGAAGGCTCTTCCGCAGAAGATCCCAACGCCCTTTCCCGAGATACACTTGTACTGTGCAAAGCAGAAAGCCACAATTAGTTTACACTGGAAAAGAAAACCTGAATACCAAGATAATCAGCCTTTCTTTTTTTTTTTTTTTTCTTCCTTTCCACCCTCTGAAGTGGCTCAGCGTGCCACATCAAGGTGCCTGCACCAGTACTGTGGTTAGCTTTCTTACATTACCAAAACCATCCAGGCTTTAATTGTATTCTTTGGCTTCCTGGTCAAAAAGTGAGAATATAAATTCAGTTTAAAGAAAGACAAATACCACCTTCATTGGCTGTCTTTCCGGGCCCTACAAAGCTTAGGAAGGCAAAGTTTATCCAAAGGCTCCCTTGAAAGACCCACCACCCATCTCTGCCTGCTGAGCGATAAATGGGGAGGAACCTCCTCGATTTGGAGAAATGTGGGAATCTGCGTGTCTAGACCTCTACTTTGCATTACACAGGAAAAGCACGAAAGCAAAGCTATCCCAGTCTTCTTCTGGTTTTCTCATTGAAACAAAACACAACTATGTACAGGATGGAAGAGGGGACAGGCTGTTCTAGAATAATAAATCAAAGCCACACAAAGACCCATCAGCTTAAGCAAGATACTGCCCTCTAGATTTTAACCAACTCCAGCTGTGTCATAACACAGGGCAGCTAGAAAACGGATGTATTTTCCAATGATTTGGCCTCCGAGTAGAGGAAATGAAAGAAATGCACCAGAACCATATTCGTGGAATAATTTTAGGACAGAGTCCCAGGACATTTGGCTGTTTCATAAGGGTGATTTGCATTACGTTAGCACATTTCACCCCCTGAAGACAGTGTCTCAAAAAGGGCTTGTCATCTCCTTCAGATGCTGGGAACCAGCTCTGGTGCTGTGCTAACTGACTGCCACCTCCCCAGGGAATGAGAAATGCACTAGAAAAGGAAACTGGAGGGTGAAAGAAAAAAAAAAAGGCATGAAAAAAACTCACAGCTGCAACCGTCTTGAGTTGCCGGGGCAATCGGGAATATGAGTGCCAGAGTCTAGTGTGCACATGAGCAGGCTGAGTGTAATGCTGCAATGAATTACATCAGGATTGAAAAGATCGAATGAAAAGCACCTGCTTTGGAGTTTGTGGAGGAGGAGATGGAAATAAGTACATTGCCACAACAAAGGGCTTGGGAGGAGACATGAGAAGGGAAGGTATTAGAAGTTAGCCTTTATGCAAATACAGAAAAGAACAAGGTGGTTCTTCTCTCTTTAATTTAGCAGTATTTTATCAGCTTCCTATTTTAGTTCTTTACTTCAGTTTTGTCCCTATAAACCCTCCCAAATACCTGGCTGAAGTGGGCCCCACTATCTCAAGATAAAAAACAGAAACATCAGCACTACTACTGGATGGTCCGCAGGACTCTGACTTGTAGCTGGCCAGCAGAGAGGGGTTAGATGCCATTGGCAAAACTGAGGTAAAAATGCAACCTCAGGCAACAAGCAGTAATTGGGGGAGATCTTAGACACTGCATTCAAAGTAAAACAAAAAACCCTCCAAAGTTCAAGTGTGTGTGCCTTCCTCAGCCACTGCACTGGCCACCAAGGACCTCCTGGCTGGGTCTCAAGTAGGAAGTCTTCCTCTTCTTCAAGGTGTCTTCTGCTTTATATCTCTGCTTAAATCTCTAAATTCGGTCTTATTTACCAGCTGCTACTCTGGGGTGAATATCTGCAGGCAGAATAAGAAAAATTTGAAGCAGCCTAAATAGCTTGTAGGTCATTAAGTTCTTGTTCTGCTGCTCTCATTACTGGCACATCAGCTGGGATCTTCACAGGTGCCCCAGGAGCTTACGGGCCCACGCAGCACTAGCAAGAAGAGAAAATACTGAATTCATAGAAGATCCCAAATGATGAATTCAGAGAAATTTCAGTCCCCTGCCTGATTGCTGTGGGAACATCTGTAGCTTTAGACGCTCTTATGCTTAAAGATCAGCACAGACAGAGGGGAAAAAATCACCTAAACCAGAAGGGGTAGAAGTCAGACCATCGAAAACAAAGCATTGTCCAATGTAGCAACACACAGGAACTTCTTAAATTTTGTTAACTTTTGTTTCTTAGGAGTTTCTTGCAAGAGAAACAAATAAAATCATTCTCAGGTGGAAAGTCTGACTTTGGGACTAGCTGTCAGTTCAAGTAAAAGTCATATGGACACGTGTAGGAAACTAACTCGAGCCATTTAAGATATTTTCACCCCAAACCTGAGTAACTGTGTTCACAACCTTTTCTAGAGATAAAGTTCAGTTCATTTTATAAGTAAGGAACATTCCTCTTTCTTTTTTTCAGTCCTGGTAATCAGGCCAACCTTTTCCTATGTGCTTTCATAAAAAAAAAAAAAAAAAAAAAAAAAAATTGGCATTTGAAGGAGAAAAGCTAAATATGCACTAGTAAAAAACTCAGTGTTTAGTGGGTCCTAACAGTTTCAAACACGACTTGGAAAATTTTTGAGAGTCTGCTGAATTGGCATTTGAAGGAGAAAAGCTAAATATGCACTAGTAAAAAACTCAGTGTTTAGTGGGTCCTAACAGTTTCAAACACGACTTGGAAAATTTTTGAGAGTCTGCTGACACCAGCATGTATAAAACCTGACACTTTTGCCCCTCTGTTACTGTCATTCAACAATCCCCAGAGTACATTTCATGCATTTTTATGAATGTATTTAGCCTGTTTATTTCCTTTTGGAAATGACTGGATGAAACAAACTCAAGAAGCCTTTCTTTTTTCACCAGGATATTGGCGTCTGCAGTTCTGGCTCTTTCAGGTGAAGCAAAAACATCAGACAAAGTGTTTAAAAAGTATTCTTGTGTTTTGGCAATGAGCAGGCTTCCTAGGATAAGCAAATGCAAAAATGGACAAGGGAAAGGCAAAAAAGCAGGCAAGAGGTTTCCTGTTCTTGGACATGTGGTAGATACAGATCTGCACGCACACACATACATACCTCATTTACAACCCTCAGAACACCCTCCAGTTCAACCCCAAACTCCCAAAGGCAACGCCACTCAGAGAAATGTGATGGAGCAGGCAACGGAGGGGAGACTTGTGCGAGTGGTGGGATATAAGGTGAGTCATGTAACTCGGAGATGAGATCTGGCTGGAGTGAACATGGAAAGATTGCATGTCTGGGACTCTCATTGCCTGGGAGAGGACAAATAACACTTGTCCAATATTGTGAACGTGTCCCTTCACTACACCAGATAGAGAATCAACCCTGGGCAAACGGGTATGATTTAGTGCTGGGGTTGCTAGTTATGCTGGATGTCAACCTTGGCTGTATTTTAGCAAAGGGAATCTCTAAGCTGACGAATATTATTCTAGAAAACAGTCCCACCATGTTTATTGACATGGTGTGTCATGTAGCTGATGACCATGGAAGTGTTCAGTCCAAATCCTGATCTCACTGACGACAATCTGGGGTAAGCTAATAAGGGAATGCCGTAGAGTACAACTAAAAGTTACTTATTTTTTCCTTGGGCTCGAAAAAACAAGAGACTTCCGTCCAATGAGTCAGTCTCCACCAACTGTTATTACTCCTATTTAAAAACAACCCCTCTGACACTTTGGTCAACATCTATGTCAGCTGAACTTTCACAGGGAGTGAGACAACTGGGAATTTGAAAAGTTCCTGCTCATAATATGGGAACCAAGCAGAAAACCCCACATGCTGCTTTAGTAAGGTTCTCTCTCACAGGCTGAACTTTGAACTTCAAAAGACAAAAAAAGCCAAGCCACCATTCAGCCTCCAACCCATCACAAGAACAAATCACAGGAGGTCAATGCTCCTTGCTCTCAATCAGGATGCAGCTAGTTTTTCTCTCCCAAAATGCCTCCCAACATCAAAACAAGCTGCCCAGCATGGGGCTAAATGTCCTCTGGCATAAAACCTGCTTTTGGGATAAGCCACATTCCCTCCAATCAGCATCACTGGTGGGGAAAATGGAGCAAGAAATACACACACATCTCACAGATGCTAAGAGTAGAGAAAGGGCTACAAGGAACCTGGCCACGTCCTTACCACTTTCTCCCAGATCAAGCTCTTTCC
>NW_010419119.1:53205-86968 GCF_000710305.1 Buceros rhinoceros silvestris
TTTCCCTTGAACCCATGTTTCCCACTGGCTCCCTACAGCTGTCGCTCACTCCTCCTCTTTCTCTAGATTTCCTTTGAATTTTCCGCCTTCAACTCAAATTCATTAAACACACCCAACCCCCCTGCAATAACAAACACAGCTACTGGGTCAACATCCAGCAATTTTTTTCAGGACCTTGTTATTAAGGATAGACTCTTCTGGAAGACCTCTTGCTGCGGGGATAATAAGTTAGGTATGCGCTTAGCTAACTAGAGTAGTGTGTTTTGGGATTTAAATGCCTTTCCTAAATGTTGCCATTTAAGAAATACCATTAAAAATTCAAAAGCGTAAGCCATCTCTTAAAACAAATTAAAAATTTTGGTTTTACCCACAAGCCTCCTTAGGCAAAAAGAATGATTTTTGCTTTTGTGAAGCTCGACAAATTGTAGAGGGGATCCTGCCCTGAGGTACGCTTCTGCTGGTGCTCATGAAACCAGGGTCTGACTCAGCCAGCATTTGGCTCACAGACAACTGTATTCAAGTAAAAATAAGAACTTCCTGCATTTAAATACAGTACATAATCTTATCATCCTTTTTTCCACCCTACATGCCTTCATAGAGGAATCACATCCTAATTCAATTTGTATCTTTTTTAATGCATTCCCAGATAGTCTACTGCTGACTACTGTGTATTTTGTACTATTCTGCTGCTGTGCCTCCGATGCATGTCAGGTCAGGAGAGGCTGGTCACCCTGAGGAGCCCCAGTCCCTGTTCCACGTGCCAGGACGAGGGTGAAAGCAAGGAAAAACCATCAGGTTTCATGTGCCAGGCTTCAGAGTGACAAGCAGCCTGGTTTGCCACGGCCATCTGCGGACTGTCTGATGCTCTAATTCATGCTGTAAAAAGATCAGCTCAGGAAAGACATCTCTCCTCAGAGTTACCTTGTTAATCCTGGCTGCTGACAGGGGGTGCACTGGAAGCACAAGTCATGGAGGACAGAGAGCAGCAAGGGATGCTGGCAGGAGGCAAAACCGAGGACTTGGAACCACTGGAACGTGGCACTGTCAGCAGCCGCTTCAGCCCAGCTCTACTAAAATGGTGCAACCTGCAACCTGCAGCCTGGGGATCTGGCAAATGTTTTAGCTTTTTTCTGATTTTAAAAAAAAATATCGTGTGGTTTTTCACCCACAGGTTGATCTGTGGGTAATTTAAGGGATTTAAATAGACAGAAGGGAATTCAAATATATCTGCTGACTTCTGTGTTGTGAGGATGATTAACTTTGAATTACAGATGTTATCAGGAGAAGCAGGCTATGAAACCCAAGTAATGCTTTACTTATTATTATTGGAAAAGCACTGGTGTTACTTGTATTACATCCAGATCTGGGGATCGAGGTCAGAGCTCATGTACGTACAAGAACAAGAAAGCAGTCATAGGCTTACACTGTTAGTTCCACTCTGAAATACTAATTTTTGCCTTCCTGTGCATTTATCAATCTGGGAAGCAAGAGGAATAGCTCATTTAAAGCTCATGAAAGAGCTCATGAAACAGAAATAATTCAGGAAATATCCATACACCAGGCAAGTCTGCAACAAGCACGTTCTAGCCTTGTCTCATCATCTTTGTTTTCCTCCAGACTTTGTCACCGCTAAGGAATTTAATCACAAAAATGACAAGTAGCTGAAAGTATGAATCAGATTGGCGCTGAATAAGAAGCCATAGGACCTACCTACCTACCCTCACAAATACAAATACAACGAGTTCCCCGGAGTCTCAGTGCAGACACGGGCTGCGTAAGTTTGCTTGCACTGAAATCTCCACCTTTGGATAGGTTGCAACATCCTGGAGGCTTTATATCACCCAGTGTCCAAAGGCTCTGGTATTTTTAATGCAGAATTTGGACACCAGCTCATTCCAGGCTCTTGAATTTTCAGGTAATTAAGATTATTCACTGGTGTATATGATAACAAGCCCTAGCACAGAACTCCAGCCTAGCACGTCCAGGGGTTGGGCAGTGCACCTGTGCCCATCCCTGCACAAACACCGTAGCAGAGGAAAGGCTGGACAAATCCCAAGCACACACGTGGATGTCTGCCCTTTTGTGTGCTGTTGACAAGAAACTTGGCCTTCCCGTGCCTTTTTTTTTTTTAAAGGCTCTTATAAGAATCCAGCTCCCGTGACAAAGCACCAAAAAACTTCATATAGTACAAGCCTCACTGTTCCCTTCCAGGTGAAACTAAGAGGATGCCAACAAAGAGAGCCTGAGGAAGGTTGCCTTGCACGGTCCTTGGAGCCAGCATCTGTCAGGAGAGGTGCAGTACAGAGGAAAGACCCTGCTTGCAGGTCTGTGACAACCTACCTTCAGAAAACACCCTCTTTATAGTATTAGCTGCTTACATTTTCCCAAATTCCTTCTGTTGAACCACAGCAGAGAGCCCTAATAAGGGCAAACCTTTCCCTCTGAGCCTTAACAGACCAAGCACAGAGATACTTGCTTGTGCTCATTAAAAACAAGGAATGTTTATTCTAATTGCCACTGCTTTTCAGGCGGCTACTACAACACAACTTATTAGGCTGTACTTCAGATACGTGCTTTGAGGAGATTTAACTCTTATCTTTAGATGTGCTGATAGCACAAAGCAGCCTGGCTGATTCACTGAACAGCACTGTGCCTTTGATAACAGTATTTGCCTTAGCTGCTTCTGCGATTAGGAACTTTGCACAGGCACAAAGCCTAGGTTGTTAAACTGAAGGGCTTCATTTCTGACTCTGTTTACTGTATGAAGTGCCAATCTTTGTACTGTTTTCCAGCACCTGAAGGGAGACACTTACTTGCAACCAAATAATGTTTCCCATGCTCTCCTCTTGGCTTACCAACCTCTTCCCCCTCTCATAACAAGCTTGACGCTCTCGACAGGCCTTTGTGCTTCAGGATAGTAATTTTGAGGAAACACCTTTAATCATACTTCTGTGAAGCAGAGAAAAACTCCAAGAAAACACACAAACAGCTCTGAGGGAAGAGAAACTGCTCCAACAAAGAGATGGAGCCCATGGAGAACGGGTTTGAGGTCTCCATTCATGAAGGTTTTATACACGCTTCATGACCGATGAAAGTAATTCTCATCAGATCTGGCCTGGTTCTGGAGTACACTTCATTCCTGGTCATTAAAATCCCAGCTGGCGCTCCCTTGTTCACTTGCCAAAACATTGAGGAGTTACATGTCCTGCATTACCTCTTTCCAGAAGCATCAATATCCAGCTGCCTTCTCATCCTCCCAGGGAAACTCCCAGCCTTTAGACAAACAACCCTATCTATAGCTTGAAAAGGCATTTCTGCTGAGACAGCTCTGTTCCCCAGCAGCACGAAAACACAGCCTGCGGGTCTCCACCACGGCCCATCAGTCAGCTAGTGACACCGCTACTCTGGCAGATGCAAACAAGTATCTCTCATTGGGAAGGAAGCTGGCCTGTGTTAAACGGCTCATTTGCAGCACATGGCCACAGATGGCAGCACGTGGAGACAGCAATGCTGCTTGGTTTAGCTACATGTTTTGATGGAAGTGAAGAAACTGAAGCATTACTCTAAACATGGTTTGAATCAGTGCGAGGATGATGCAAATGCTGCTGCAACTCTTCAGGTGCCCACGGAAGAAAGAAAAAGATCTGCCTGGTGACTGTACTCTAACTGGTGTCCTCCTCTGATGAGTAAATCCACACAAATGGGGCCTCTGAACTCACTGGGCATGATTTGCAGCCTGAAGGAAGCAGCGCTGCCAGTTGCAGCTGACTCATGTGAATTCATCCCGAGCAGCTCCTGCCCTCCTCAGGAATCTGGACATTCCAGTCTTTTCATAGACGTCTGAACTGGCATGACTTATACTGGGTCTTTCTACAGTGCTTCGGAGGCAGGGAAAGCGTTAATCATGCAACTATTCAACATCAGTGCTATGCCTGACCTCCACAGAAATCCAAATCCTGGTACACATCTCCCTGTCGAATTCCTCATTTCCCCTTCTGACCTTCCTTTAGCCAGCGTAGAGCAAATCACTCCAGAAGCATGAGGGCTGCCTAGCTGCAAAGGCAGCCTCCTGGATATATCTATCCATCATTTTACAATGACAAGACTAAAAATAGTTTAATTGTTCACTCCGGTCTTGTCTGAAATCATTAATGCCAGAATATTGCTGTTAAAATTCTTGAAACATTTATTTTTATTTGCATCACGTATTCTGCGCAGATGTTACGATGTTAAGAGCTTGTTTTCTGGCAGATTATTCAGTATTTGGGATTAAAAAAGAAAAAACCAAACATAAAGCCACTTGAGATAGGTAAAAGTCTTCCCTGATTTTCTAAAC
Organism: Buceros rhinoceros silvestris; assembly: GCF_000710305.1. Lineage (NCBI taxonomy): Eukaryota > Metazoa > Chordata > Aves > Bucerotiformes > Bucerotidae > Buceros > Buceros rhinoceros. Next base: position 57,542 of record NW_010419119.1, read on the forward strand.
GATTACTCTGGGCTCCACAACCTGACATTTCTTCCAGCCCAGAAATGATTGGAATACAATGTTTAATAAAGGGCATACATGGAACTGCTTAGGCAGGCATGTGTTTTCCTTCAAATTCCTAAATCCTCTTTTTCACTTCAATCCCTTCACCCTTCCCCAGGAATCACGTTTCTCCATATTTTTGCACACAGCCTGGACACTTCACTACTGCCATTGCATCAGCCTTAAGTCTCACATTAGTTAGCATCCAACATACTTGAGGTGTACACAGAGCAGCCACACATTTCATTCCCAATTATTTCATAGCAAGATGCTCTAAATCAAATGAAGTAAAATTGTGGTTTTACTTTGTTACAGTGTATTTCTTGTTCATAGTTCTTCAAAACATTTACCTTGCCAACTGTTTCTGGATCAGAAAAATCTACAAACATCTACCCTGCTCAAATAACTAGTTTCACACAAGACAAAGAGAACCACAACCACATTGTGGTTTTCAATAGGAAAAAGTAGTTAAGTTGCTGATGAACAAGAGCTAAACTTCAAGCTGAGTTTTATCAAAGACCATGTGCAGTCTTCGAATTTGAATCTGTGCTTGAAGACTGCGGGCCAAAGCTTTAGCAAATATTAATTGGCACAGTGATAGAGTAACCACCGATTACTCAGCATAAGAATTAGCTCTGCAAGTGCAAGGAAATAGCTAATATATATATTCATATATGTAAATTAATATGGAAAACAGTTACTTAATTCTAATCATTCCTCTGTGACGGGAGTGTTCAAACACTGATCCTCCAGTGGCTTGGTCATGGCCCTGCAGCTAGTACATTTTTAAATCAAGAGGACCGGGTATATGTCGCTCGCCACAATGGGCGTGTGTAAAGAGGAAACGTTGCTCTTCTCAGCTACGTTCTCATGGAACTTCACAGTTAAAGTAAGGACAGTATTTTTCTCAAATTTCTTCAGCTCCAAAGTTCAGGGGAATTAAAGAGAGCTCAAGCTTTTGCCAAAACTATCCTAAGCTAAAACCACATCAGTGACACGCTGCTGGAGGAGCAGAGGGTGGGTGTGGGATTTGATGGGTAATACTGGATGGACTTGGGAACCCACCAGATTTCCCAGCAGTTCTGCTTCACGTTCTCGGTGCCTCTGACTTCCTTCGTGTCAACTATGTAAAACCTGCTTTGCAGATCCGAGCCTGTGTGTGGCTGGGTTGTGTGTAATCATGAAAGAATTCATTTGCATGCCTCTGTCCTTCCACTGTGTTGCGTTTTTACCAATAACCGAGGAGTCACATGAACTGCGGAACCCAAGGCAATGGCCAGGTTTTTTTGTGGTGCTCATCTCTTCAGCATCCTAGCTCTGCACACCACGGCAATGTCTGTCACTGCCAAGCGGGCTGGGTTGCAGGGCTCTCTCCTAACAGTTGTACCAGTGCAAAGCACAAGTAATTTCACTAAAGTAAGAAGACCAGTACTAAAACCCATAAATGAGATTATGCAAAATGAAACAGATTGCAAGGGAAAAAAGTAGTATCTAAAATGGATATACTCTACTTTTATACAACACTAGAAGAAAACATGGGAAATAAATACAGCACAGCCTACAATTTTGCTGTACTGAGTCCTAACATTTTAAAACTTTATGTAAAAAGAAACAGCGATCACAGTGCTGTTTGGATTACAGAAGATGCAAAGCTCTCTGCACATTCTGATGTATTTCTGCACTTTATATATATATATGGGAGATAAATTATGTGTGCAGCAGCTAGTACAAACAAACGAACAAGAGCCAGAGCATTTCTGGAGGAATTTCAGGGACAGAAGGCCAGGACTCACTTGGATTCTATTTCAAAACTTTCTGGAAAGAGAAACATTTCTGCACATCAAAAAAAAGCTGAATAAAGTGAAAGCAGAGGCATCTCTTTGCATCAGTAAGTGCCAGCCATTAACACCTTGCTTCTCAGAAACTGGTGAGACATTTGAAAGATCGCTTGTGAACAACCTGGGAAACTGCTAAAGCTCCAACCACTTGAAAACAGAACATTTTCTAACAACACAGGGCAGTCAGTACCTGTTGAAGTTGATAGGGTACAGGATAATATCCTCAGGTGCTCTGCCATCCCACTGGATGATATAAGCCTGTTCCAGCATGACGACGGGCTGGTACTGCTGGTATGGTGCTCCTCTGTTCACGCCTTGCAGCCGCAAGGGATGGGAGTGGTACGTGGCTCTGGCAATGGATAAGGTCAGATTCTCGGGGCGTCTGGCCTGAATATAGAGCTGAGGGTGAAAGGAAAATGACACATGTATCCCTTAAACCAGCCAGGCACAGCCATAACATGTGCATTTGATCATCATTGCCTGTGAATGGTTTTTTGCCAATGAAGAGCTCAGAACACTTGGAAAGTCATTGAAACACTTCCAGTTCAAATAAAAAGGTAAAACAGAAATAGCATCTGCAGCCGTTCACGGGGACACCCTGAAGTGAAATATGAATTGCACAGTGCCATAAAAATGTGCACTATTCAAAATCTTAAGGGAGAAATATAATCAAGGAAATATTGCAAAGTTACTCTTTTTTTTTTATTACGAATTCAAACAAACTGCACTTTAAAAAACAGGCTTATTCCATTGAAAATCCAGAAGATTCTTAAGTTATTTCCATGGGTTTTGGATTAGGTCCAATTATCTAATGGAATTCACATCTTCACTCTCCAGTAGCAGTCTAGGCTGAAATTTTGGAGCCTAAGACTCAGTGGCCTGACTATCCAACCTTGTAGACCCTGTTCCACAGAGTGCTCTTCTGTGCAGGCACCAAGGGATGCCCTTGGCCTGTAGTTCAACTCTGCAGGGCAATTACAAAACTACACTCTGGGTATGTGCTTTTTCTGTCCCGCCATCACCCAAATGAAGGCCGAATCATGTGGCACACGCTAGTTCTAAGGCTGAATGCATGATGTTCACCTGCTTCCCCCCATGTAAAATTCCAGTGCAAAAGGAGGATGCGCAGCTAGTCACTGATCTGTCTCGGCACGCAGGGTTGTAGCAGACAGCTTGTCATATTCCCTGAAGGGTTTTGAATGCACTGAGGTCAGGTGAGGACACCTGTAATCCCGCTTCCTTCACTATCCTGCAGCGTAGAATAGTGCTCTTTGCATCAAGAACTTAAAACACCCAAAATATAAAATAAAAATAAAAATCCCTGTCAGCTCAAAATTGTCTAAGCTTCTACATGAGATTCCATCCAGCAAAATTACTTTTAAACTCAATTTCTGTCTTTGAAGTAGATCAAAAATGGAGGCAGTAGTCTCTTAAAAGACTTTAATACTGCAGGCAAGGATACGAGCACAGCCAAGACCAGCAGAGAGGGCGAGGTTCCATCTATCAGGATATCCACCTCCTAATGCAGGGCTGTGAGACCTTGGCCCCTCACATCTCTATCTGTTTCTCTTCCTCTTGTTTACACGGTTTGAAAGCTCTTCAGAAACTGACTATCTCTCACTGGTTTATATATGGGAGTATTTCAGCTGGGGTTGCAGAAAGTTCAGCTCCCAGTGGATCCCAGAATTGCATTAAACAGAATTTTTTCCTGATGGTTGAAACTATTGATCAAGTAACTCACTCCAAACAATCTCTGAAGAGCAGCCCATTTGCTCGCTCTTGATGGATCAAGGAAGAATACATTATTTTTACAGTCTGACAAAAGACCTTTTTTATTACAAAACCAAGGAGAAAAACCTATTTTCCCTTCACATTTGAACCCTGATTGGAAAGTCAGTAACGTGCAATGCAATAAACCTCATTTCAATCTCATTTGTCCCCACTCAGTGGGGTAGTGATGAGGTCAGAGCAGGCGATCAGTAAGGTCTCTTCGGACCTGAAATCCCATCAATGTATTAATTGTTCTCAATCCAAACAGCATTTTCTGACAAAGAATGATTGGAATGAACTCTGATACTGCAAAATAATAGCCCACTTGTGTCTTTCTGGATAAAAGGTGAGAGTTTCTGTCCTATCACCGTACACTTTGTTATTATATCCTTCTGTTACATGTCTCCAGCAAGCACAGAATGTTAAGGTGGTAGCTGCTGTGCACTTATTACAAAATTAAATGCACCACTTATAAAACAAGCCAAGAAATGAAGGTAACGCATTCAGTGAGCCCCAAAAGTTCCTAAATTACAGACTACCAAGAAGAAAAGGTTCCTATATAGCAATCTAGATGCTGCATGAAGAGACTCTTTTGCCCAGATGGAGCACCACTAAGTCAACAGGACTGGGACTGGGAGCAGGGACTAGCTGAGATGTTTCCTGCAGCAGCCGGGCTCAGCTCTGGAATGACAGTCGTGGCAGTTTGGCTTTCTTTTGCCCAGAAAGCAGCACCCCACATTTTCCCATTCATCCCTTTCTCTAGGCCTCTTCCCTCACTCGAGGGAACAAGGGACAAGAGAGGAATCCAATCCCTATCCATGAAATCCCTGACCTCCCTTCTGTGATGCTGACTCGTGTCAGTCCTAGCACTTGTTTTTTGTTACCTCTTCCAGTCTGCAGTCAAGCCCAACAGATTACTTTAGACAAATTCCATAAGAATCATCCACCTACAGGCTACATTTAATTACCAATGAGATGAATGAAGTAAAAGGAACCCTTTGCACCCCACTGGCCCCAGGTAGGTGTAACATCAGCTGGTGTCCCACCATAGCGCTCCCAGGATGTCACAACATTGCCTCTCTCTTCCTTAGCCTTTACTCTGTGACACCTTGAACTGAACTTGGAAAACTTTATCACTTTTCTTCCTTGTATGCACCTTTGCAGGAGCAAAAAAAGAAAAAAAAAGAGTAACATGAGAATTTTTTGTAGAATGAAAAATCCATCTTCCTTAGCAACACCTCCGTAATTTTTGGTTAGCTCTATCAAAATATTTAAGAGAAGAAAGTGGGTCATAAAGATACTTTAAAATATGAGAAGTGGTGACAGCTTAATGTAGTAGGAGAAGCAGAGCTAGTTAAAACGTTATAAAACAGGAGCCTTCTACTTGCCTGGATGGTTTAATGGACACCGTTGTCATTTTAGCTGCTTAACACTTCATGCTAAAAAGATGTGTCAGGTTTCCCTGTGCTCACATGGCGATTTTCCCGAGTAGGTTGTGAAACTGAGAAGATAAGTTCTTTTAAAATTCATGGGGGATCTGCTATCCGACTGGATAGACAGTATGAAGAGAAGCAACATGCAAAGGATTGGAACAGAAAATCTTGGTTTCTGAGACAAGGTTTGCTTGCTTTCTAGTTTCTTTAACCTTGCTTTTGTCCTGCTGTGCTGACAGCTGTCAAGGTGGGGAAAAAGACCTTAAAATGAGAAGCTCACATCATACTTTCTCCCCTTCTGGTTGCTAGGACATGCTAGGATGTCACTGACATCAGCAAAACTGTTTTGATTTTCCATTGGTGTACATCAGATCAAAATTGGACCTCTTTGTCCGAAAACGGACACCATAGCTGAAAAACATCTTGCAGGCTTTTCCTTCTTCCCAGTCTGTGAGGTGCTGACAATCCTCAAGCACCTCTGATACCCTGGGATTGTATGGTTTTGCCTATGATTAGAAAGGCACCACCTGCTGCCTTGCACTTCTGGCTTGCTTTACATTCAGAAGCATCAGTATCAAACCCAGGTAGCAAGCACACAACAGCAGCTGAAGGTGTGTAACTGGATCAGAGCGGGATCGGAGGCAGGAACACTCCTATTGCAACCTTTCACTGCAAGAACAGAGTTAACATAAGTAGAATAATTTCTATTTCAGCTGCCCGCAGTCCTGTAGTGACTAAATGAACTGGTGGAAAATCAAAAGCATTTCTGAAAGTATTTTATAATAGCAAGGCATTATTTTTTTTAATCCAATGCTGTAGTCTCTTATGACTGTCTAACACCTTTTTAAGCTTATGGAAGAAAATAGCACGTATTGCCAAAACCTCTGCTTCTTTTAATAACTACTAATAAGAAAAATGAGAACTTTCACAGCGTCTTCTGATGAGTTGCTGTGAAGTTTGCAAGGAAGCAGTAATTGCACAGCTTCAACTGCCCAGTGGGAGCCAGGGCACTTCTCTTATGATTTATATAAAGCCCAGAAATGCTTTAGGAATCTCATGCACATTTTAACAAGTAATGTAGGTGCTGAGTAGGTGCTGAGTGCTGTTGGAAATCTCACCCACCTACACGGAAAGAACTATGGGATGATCCGCCCTCTACATTTTTCTTTTACTACCGGTTTTTGCAACAGCTGAAAGTCAAGTTGACAGGACACTGAGGACCTCAGTGCCCTGCTGACGGAGTCGGAATGACTCACAGAGACTGCCAGAAGATGTGGTGCTGCCAGCTCTTGTGATTTCCCTGGGAGTCTCCCCCTGTTTAGTGTTATTCCTCAAAGCCTCACTTGATTTACATGACAACACGAGGGTTTCAGCTGCCATTAAAAAGCAAAGGGCTTGGTCTTATTTGGACACCACCAACCCTACGGGCTGCAGATTCAAAAGGGGAGGACAAAAGGACCTGATAGTTCTTGATTGTGTAAATTTTGTGATTTGAGCTGGCCCCAGAACACTTCTTTGGTAGCAAAAGGAAACATTGGAGCCAAAGCATAAGACATTTCTTAGTGTTCCAGGCTGAGGGAAGGTCTTAGACACCATGTGAGGAAGGTGGCATGATGGTTCTTGGAGACAGTGAGGAGGAAGGGCCATGAACCGACATTAAGAAGGTGTGAATGTCACCCTCAGCTGCCAGATTAAAACACCTTCAGGAAAGTATATCCCCGGGATTTTGTGGACCTAGAAATGCTGCCAGAGGAATTGGTTTTTCCCAGGTGTTTCCTTTACTGGGCAAATGACCTCCAGGAGAAGAGCATGAGAATTGAATGAAAGAAACCAAGCAGAAAGGAATTAACCGAATCTAGGCACTTTGCTCAGAAAGCATTTGTCTGCAATGCTAGTCAAAGGGCTTGGACCTCTGAACCTTTGAAACCCACTTTTCCACACCAAGCGGCCCACCCATAGGCTGACTGTCTTGGGCTCAGTCACTATTTCCTTGAACTGAAAGGACGTTTTCACCTGCTTGCACTGGGGAAGAATAAAAGTTCTTCTCTACCAGAGCTTCGTGAAAAGGAAAAGAAAAACAGATTGTGTAATAGGGTTGCTAAGATCAAAGCAAACCATCTTTCGCTATAATTGGATTCACATTTTTAGGTTTTGATCTCAAGTATGACACTCCAAATTTAGCACACAAACAAATCAACAGTTAGTCAAGGTGCTGAGAATCAGGGTTAGGCTGAAAGAGTCCAACAATTACACCCTCCAAACTAAATCAAACCCTGCTGCACAGAACAATTTCTTCTACCTTGCACATGCATACATTTCCCTACCCAAAAACTCTAAAGTGAAGCATTTAATATGAACTTTACTCATCCTGCTGGATCCTCATTAGTTGAAAAATGCTGGTTAAGTAACGGATCCCAGAGAAGCAAATGTTTATGCTTGCCTAAACCTAGCCAAGGAAATTTTCTATGGTGGAAAAACTGCTTCACTATGTAGAGTGCCATAACCGGGAGGGTATTAATAGAAATAAAAATATAAATTCCTACTTGTTTACAATTCTGAATTTAACTGTTAGGTTGCCAGAGGAGAGAGGAGACAGAGCAAAACTAATGCCAAGGACAGAACCCTAATTCAATGGATGTGTTTCATAGGAGTCAAATTCTGTTTGTGCCTAGTCAATAGCAAACCAGGGGTTGTAAGTCTGGCGTCTGGACACTTAAATAGCAGCTCCTGCTCCCTGCTGTGCAACTAAAGCAAAGGCATATAAATCTTTTTTAGCTAAAGGAGACATATGAAATCTGGATTTGACTGTGCAGATATTATGTAGGCATAGAGGTCTCAAAGATAATTGCATTCCCAAAAGTTCCTTGCAGAAAGGCGGGCAAAGGGTTGCATCCAACTGTCCGAAGTGCAAGCCCACACATTACTAAACATCAGAGGAGCCACAGAGAAAGCACCGTCAGAAATCTCCCAATGTGAAAAATCCACAAGTCTAAGTTTGAAACCCATCCTGAGGTGCAACTGTAGGAAATCAGTCTCTGCTAATCCCCACACTCACAAAACCACGTGTTAAAAAGGGCACCCTGACAGGCTGCTCCTCCTGAGGCAATTTTAACACTGCCCGGTCTTCAGTGACTTCAGGTACTTTCATCCCACACTGTATCTGCTGATGTCAGGGCAATGTCTACTGACTCCCAATGAGACAAGAGTAGTGAATGGTTACCTGGGATTTGCAGCCCTTTCTGCCAAGGTGTTGACACCTCAGTTAAAGTCTCTAACTCAATTGTGCTGAAGAAAACTGCTGTGAAAGTGTAAGAACACCCTGATCTAAGACCGATCATCCCCAGTCAGTGATTTCTGGATGGGAAATAAGTGTGAATTTGTCTCTCAACCACCCATTTCACCATCCTGACCACAGTGGGATGTGTCAGAGAAGTAACACCTTCCATTACTGAAACTTGATTCACCAGACTTATCCACTAGAGCCCCATGACAGAGTGCACAAATGCCTGGAAGCAAGAACTAGAAAAGACCAAACTTTCCCAAACTCAATTTCAACTTGCAGCATCTTGTGGGCGAGGGGAAGAGATGGGGCTCCTTACAGCCACAGGTTGCAGGTGGCTACACAACAGGAGCTTTACCAAGTCCTTGGAAGATAACACTGAGAGAAGTAAAATTATACCAAATTTATTATCCACCTCTTACCTTACGGAGTGTTGAGTAGGTTTTACTCCATCACCTCTCAGCAGACTGTCTGAGGACACCCACCCAACACTCCCAGCGATGCTGTCTGTAGCCCCCCATTACCTGTGCAAATTTCCCGGTACACATCACCCCGTTCCAGCGTGGAACAGTCAAACATCCAGGATGACGTAGCAAATAGTTGTCGGCTCTGCCAATGAAAGTGTCCGGATACCCTGTCACTGAGCCATCCAGATCATGGAAGATAGATGTTTTGTCACCATCATTATCATTGTTTCCAAACCACTGGCCCGATCTTCCAAAAAACACTTTCAGTCCAACCTAGCAGGAGAAAATAAGAGGAAGAGTTACTGGTTAGCTGTAAGTAAGAACTTGGGTTTGCAGTGGTTTAACAGCCAAAACAGTGATACAGATGGAACTAGAAAGGTCTATTGCCTGAGTACAGAGTTTTGTTTTGTCTCATTTATTTAGAAAAATTTCTCGCTGTATTGGTTTTCCTTCTCATTTCTTAATCCCAGGAGATATTTTCACAGAAATGAGACTTTTTGTTCTTTGACACTCACCCACACAACCTTGTATTCCTTGAAATTTCACAGCAATAAATTGTGTGGTGGCAAAAGGAAGAGGATGACTCAAAGGGTAGGGAAGTACTGGAAGGTTATGAAATTTACTGAGGAATATCACAGCTGAGATTGAAGAAACTAGCTATTTGGTGAATTTTCTCATATATTTTCAATGGCTGTTCTAAGTGGTTCTGTAAGTGCCATTTTTTTCATATTTTTTCCTCCTAAAACCTTATAAAACTCATAGAAATGACAGCAATCCTTAGAACCGGCTCTTGTGCACATTCTAATATATCCCCTGAAGAGTTTTTTTAGGAAAAAGAAAGAACAGGAAGCAGCATTAGCCTCATTATGCATAGCTCTGTTTTCAAGATTTTTCAGTAGCTAAATAAAAGAATCTGCCCTGATATGAAAACCCAGGAAAACAAGGAAACTGCAGACGTTCGTCAAAAAAGCATGGAATATTTTAACGTCTGCAGAGAAAACTATTACAATGTGTGAAGATTAAGTTCTGAAATAACAAAAAAATAATTACCTCAGGTCAAGCACTCTGAATGAATCCTGCAGCAATGTGTATAAAAGCAGACAGCATAAATAGTGACTGGATCTCACCGACCCAAAGGATTGTAATTTGTTCCATTTAGCTCAACTAATTTTAATTGGAGTGTGCACATGAGCAAGAATTAGGGTCAGCAGGATTAGGCTGCAAGTTTACTAAGGGCTTTAAAGGCTTTATTTAAACAATAATAAACAGAACAGCTTAGGAGAATAGGAGAGTCATTGTGGTTCTGAGTTAGACGGAAAGTCCCATTGGCTTAAAAAGAATGACCACTGCAGCAAGAACTACTTGCAGAATAAAAGTCCTTATTTCTTTAAAATGAAATCAGAGCCTAGAACCATTTTTCTGCCTCCTCCTTGTCCGAGTCTCGTAAACACTTGAAGCAGTCTCATTTAAAGGAGGCTCAAACACATGGAAATTTAATGTGTATTTTTGAGTGTTTTAAAACCTTTTCTCACTGCTCCACAGGAAATTTTTGCCCAGAAGGCTGCTTGGCAAAGTAGAAGGATCCCAAACGTTGTTTTCTTTTTCTTTCATTTTAATTTATAAAAGACGAGATACTAAAAAAATGTAAACACTGTGCTGCAGCTCAAAGCTCCATTATAAATACTTTGTGACAGTGCATTTCTGGAGTTGAATATGAAAACGGGCACTTCACTGGGGAGGAGAACAAAGTCAGCTGTCCTTCAAAACAAACTAAAGCACAGCCAGTACAGCTTACGTTTGATTAACATTCTCAGTGCTAACATTCAGCAGCAGAAAGTCTGATGCTGACACTAATCTGATCTCTAATGTCCTCCTCTAAAAAGGCTGAAGGTCAGAAACAAAACGGAAATAAGTAGTGACGCTTCTTTGATCCATCTCAAGATTACCTTACTTTTGCATGCTGCAGGATAGGTGTGCACTGGGTGTGCAGTTACAGCTATGACATTACGTAAGGTGGACTCACATGAGCAAAGTCTGAGCTCATCAGGTGTTCTGCATGGAGCTAGGAATGAGCTAGAAGAGGGTGCAGAGACACGTCATGTCTAGCTACCTCTCTACTATTAACTGTCACTAGGCGTGGACTATCTGGGAGTGACGTAGTATAAAGGTTACTTGAATTACCTACCTGAAGCCTGACAGGGTGACCTGACAGATGGTGGTTATGTGAGTATCTCTTAGGAATATGCTAACTCAACTTGTCTAAAGTCAGCACACCTAACACACCTGCAGACAAGCCCTGAAGACCGCAGTGGAAACCATTTTCTATATTAAAAATAAATAATGTGCTGGAAAACAGCATAATAGCTTGAAACTTCTAAGATTCAAGCGTTGGCACAAGCTGCCAACAAAAGCCATGTCACTGTATCACTGTTATCATTTTAAGGAAACCACTTTCTACCAGTGTGAAGCTTCCTCTATTTGACGACTCATGGGCTCCATCCTCGTTAGCATGGCTTCTCCTCTGCTGGAGGGATGCAAGCCCTCACCCTGCAAGTTCCCTTTGGTCAGGAGGCTCTTCAGGATTGGGTTGGGGTTTTTTTCTGCCCTTTTTTTCAGGGGATAACAAACTTGCAATTTATCTTAGTCTCTGCTTTTCTTTTTCGCGTCATGAACTGTTGGCTAACTTCTGCTTTGATGCAGAAACCCAGCACTAAGACAACACAGGCTAAACATAGTAAAGACAACATTAGAAAGGTCCCTTCTCTTAGCTAGGCAGAAGTGCAATCCCATGGGAGCTGCTGGACCACAGCCGCCAGAAAACAGTGCTGGCCCCTCTGAGCTCTTCTGGGGACAACAAACCCACCCAACACAACCCACTGGGATTTCCTTCACACAAGTAATTTCAGAGACGCCATAGTGCTGGCACAGCTAGGAGTAGAATAGACTTGAATCCACCCTAAGCTCCTGGATGCAGGGAAAAACCAGAGGGACTGTTAGCAATGGATGTGAATTGAGACAGTTTGTGAGTCTTCTGTACCTGCTAGAGGTGGCCTTGTTCACAGGATCCCCACAGGTCACGTACAGCCTCTTGCTCCTCACCTCACTCTACAGGAGCTGTGCAGCACCAGGACAGAGGGATGAATGGGCTGCTATGTTGTGACTAAAAAGAGATACGTCAGGTCTCCTAAGAAATCATGCACAAGTGCCCTGTTTGGGCACGGCTCTGTTCTGGGCTGGAGCCATCTCCTTGAGCCCTCCAAGTCCTACTGACTGGCAGTAACCAGATCTACGGGGGACTGCAACCATCAGTCAAGCCCTCAGCTGAGTTAAGACCATCTACTGCTATGAAATAACTTTGACAAAGCACCTTTCTCAAGCAAACAAACAGACAGGCCTGGCAATAACATTGCTATTGGTAAATGTACAGATATCTTCATACGTGAGACTTCGGTTTGACAATGGGAAGGCAGCTAGAATACACTTTGTGGGTTGTAATGTTTAAATCTTCTGTTCTACTCGACTGTTATGCTGGAACCAAACAAGACCTGACTGGCTTCATTATTTTGTTGTCTAACCAATCTGCTGATTAGTCTGATTAGTTATACAATTACTCCTTCAGCATGACTAACAGTTTTGTCATCACTAAACAACTTGTGGTAATGTTTAATTTCTTCTTTAAAAAACAACTGTAAAATTATTGTCCTTTAGGGAATTAGTACTTAGCTACCCTTTAAAAAGTAATAAAGTGAAGCCTGGAGATGGAAAATTAATTAAAAGTGTCTACAGGCCCTATCGTAACTAGTCAAAGACATATTGTCCCACGTAGCAATTAGCAACAAAACAATAAACTAACTGTGGTCCTTCAAGTCTGAAATCTGATTTAGCACATATGGGTTCAATCCAGACAAAACAGAATCAAAGCGAAAAGTGCTGGGATGTGGGCGGTTACAAACATAAGTAGTTTTTAAGCTGGCAAAATACCGACTTTAGAAATCGATATTTCTTGGAAATGTCCATACAATAAGTAATTATTGGGATAATGTTGTTATTTTTTTTTTTTGTAATAGGCTGACACTATACCATTTTAATTTGCTCTGCGAAATCGATATTTCTTGGAAATGTCCATACAATAAGTAATTATTGGGATAATGTTGTTATTTTTTTTTTTTTGTAATAGGCTGACACTATACCATTTTAATTTGCTCTGCAGAAGTATTTACTAGGTCTTCTACCATTTTTACCTTGAAAACCTCAGGTCTTAAAGGTGTTGCAGTACTAAACTGCTTCTCAGACATAGAATGCTGGGATATTCAACAGGCTCATCGGCCTCAAGTGGTGCAACTGTATGAAAGAGCTGCATTTGCAGCCCTTCAAGATGTAATCACCACTTTGCTGATGCGCACAGATATCTGTTTGAAATCACTCTGTTGGACAAGGTCCTACAGCCATTACTGGAGGAAAATTTTCACTCCCTTCCATTCCACTGACCAAACTTTTTCAAAATACATTTTTCTCTAAGCTCCCCTCCCCAGTTCCGGTTGATTTTCTCACTCATGTTACCCATGGTTATCTTATAACCATTTCCCCAAGGGAGGACATAAAGAAGATACAGCAAATTAGCCCTTATTCTTGTTCCAAGGGTCCCTAAAGCATCTGAGGTAATGAAGATCTCTTTACCGAAGTGCTCAGGAACTGTGTTTTCTTTAGAGGAGCAGTCAAGTGACTGCAATCAGCGTCACCCTCTCATGAAATACCCTCCTGTTGTTGGTCTGAAGTGTAACAGAGAGGGGACAGACAAACTAACTGCTTGCCAGAGGGAGTGATATTGGTCAATCCCAGAGCAATGGAAATTTTCCTGAAGATAAAGCCAAACCTCAAGCCAAAGTTACTACAGTTCATGGACTTCCTAACAAGCATGGACGTTGTTTGAAAAAAGCTAAGGAGAGGTTATGATCCCTGGGAGCGAGCCAGGTGGAATCTATCATTTCCCAAGCCAAGTGTGCAGGGCCAGGATCCCTGCAGGAATCCAGGACGAGAACTGGAATTGCTCAGCATCCTAAGGCTCCTCTCCAAGGCAGAGATACAGAGCTCCATTCTCCTGTCACTGCTCAAGGGAAGTCCCTGTTGTGCTCAACAGGAATTTCACTGCTGATCCCAGAAACTGGGTCATGGTTTTGCTTCAAAGTTCATTTGCTGTTTCTGTGTAAGAATTGTATTGCAGCTTACTGTCTCCTGACATCGCGTTTGTGTTCCTTTCTACCTCTGAGGCAGGTCCTCACCAGGTCCTCAGCATATATAAGCTGGTAATGCTGCACCTGCTAAGAGTGGTGATCTGGCTCTCTGGTTACAAGGTGAAACTTTCCTCTAACACAGATTTTTTTATGTATGTCTTCCCAGGCATAAAACACTGTCACGTTTTACTGGCTTACAAATAAACTTCATTTAAAAAAAAAAAGGGTTTCAAAATGAATTGATGGTATGCACCAATGTAACATGCACCACTGTTTGGAAATTCCTGCTCTAGGATAGATCTCTCGCTGCTTCTAAAAACTTCAAAAACTTGCACACTAGTAGCACACATTTCTGCTTTTCTTACTTACACTTTTCTCCATCAGAATCTGGGACACGTTATTCTGTGGGCTTATCTGCCAGGAGTTTTTCATGAAGAATCCAATGGCACTTGAGTATCTGTCAACAGTCGGGGTGAACTTCTTGAAAGTGCATTTTGCCATCCTGACAGGCCCATCATAAATCTGGAATCCACGAATAGGGAATGTCCTGTGAGATTTAAAAACAAAAATAGTCTTGTGTTAATTGCTTGGCCAAACTCTGTTTTCTCCTGGAGGCACAGAAATATATTAACAAGTAATTAAACCACCTTTTCCTTCCCAAATCGGAGATCTGGACACTCATCACACAGCTAACGGAAGATGAACTCTGCTGAACATCATCTACTGGATAATATTCAAGAGCCAAAAAAAAAACCCTCAGAAGCTCATCTAAGGTTTGTAAGCTGATGTAAAGCAGTTCAAAACCCTTGTCCCCAGCCACTCAGGAGGTCAACACCACAAGGAAGACCCAAAGGGCTGTGTGGCAGCATTGCCATCAGGTTCCCTATTCGAGGATAGACAGGTCTCTCAGGAAAACATCAGTGTGATTGAAAAAATTAGATCAGTCAGACTCCCTGGAGGGAAGTATCTCTTTGCAAGCAAGTATGAAGCAGTGCAGCACAGCTTCTCCTCTCCCTACAAGCCATTTCACAGGAGATCCCTAGAAGATACTGTGCACAGAAAAGCAATTTCTGCTGTATTGCTGTGGACATGTTGTACATGTTCAACAGCATTGAAGGAGACACTACAGGAGTCACAGGTAAGGACCTGCCCCTTCCATGGTTTGTTTTGAGAAGGTGCCAAGTTTTGCTGGCCCTGGCTGTATTTGATTAAAGGGTGGCCTGCATCAGCTTCACAGGTGGCAATGAAGCTGGCTAGTAGCTAGAATGGTAGGTCAATGTCTACTGAGTCCAGAAAGAGTTGTTCAGACATGAAAGCCACAGAGCAGACAGCACACGGGCACAGGCTCTCTCCAGCCTGGGGGTCACTGAGGCCCAGAATCCTCCCCAGCCCTGATGATTATTCTTACTGGTTGGCTCCAGAGATCCAGAAACACTTTGCCAATTAGAAAAACCAGGCACAAACAGGGGGTTTTGACCAAATCTTCTTCAATTTACAGAGCTATTATCCCAGTAGCTGGCTCTGGTACCACCCCTACACCCTGTTTTTTTCACTATGGTGTAATGAAAGGACAAATATCAGGCAATTTGGAGCAATCCTTTCCAAGAGTATCTTGCTCAATAATATCACAAGTGATTGGAAACTGCAAAGAAGTTTTTTTGTGATTGCAATTAAAATAACACCTCCAGTAACAACTGAGGACAGCTCTGGTAACTCTTGCTATCCTACACAGATCTAATTCCTGTGCCAGTCACGGCTGAGTCGGGAGGTCAGGGCTGTCTGCTGAGTACTGCTTATTACTTAATTTTATACTCCTCGTAGAGGGTTTAACAGCTGGTGAGCATCACCAAAAACATACATTAGGGTTAGAACTTAGGCTTGGGGAAGCACACCTTGCTAGGTGTACGTGGGTAGGCACCACAGTTGCTAGACAGGGGGCTGTGCTGCTATCAAAACAGAAAATAACATACAGCTATTGAAAGAGAAATAAGATGCAGTGATGAAAAATGGTTTCTCCTTTGTCAAACCAGTCATGTTTGCCCAGCTACTCCGGCAGGAGGGATGGTGGCACGGTGTATGGGAGCTGTGCCATCAACTCGATGCTGTGCTACTGAAGCACTGCACAAAAGCCATTCAGTATCTTTCATGTTCTTGAAGCCATTCTCCAGTGACTAATAAATTAAGCAGAAAATTAAATCAAACACATTCAGTCAAGAATGCTCTCAAGCTGTTGGCCTGAAGAGTGAGTTTATTCCGATGCTTATTATTTCTGGCCTGCACAATAATTTAAACACCCAGTATAAATTACTCATTCGTAGTCACATTAATTCCTGAGGCTTTTCTTCTAGCTCCTGTTAACACCAAGAAAAAATGGCAGAAGAACAACTCACTTGTTTCTGGGCAGCGTTCTGTATTCTCCATTTGCCCCTTTCCCCCAGTAGCTGTTTTGGCCTCCCTGGGAGCCAAAGTTGCTGCTTTCTCCAACAAAAATTGAACGTGTAACCTCCAGGCTGGAGCCTTCATCTGTTGGGAAAGTCCCATCACTACAAGCAAAGAAACGCCAGGTGAATATGCAGCACGGCATAACCAATTAATTAACACTTTTGACTATACCACAGACATAGCAGAATTTCTTCCTTAATTTGGAAAAAAAAAGTGCACGCACCAGTATAACAGCCTGCTTTAAAATCTCTTTAGAAACCAGCAAGTTAGTGCCAAGGCAGCTTAGTGCTTGGGTATCGCTAATACAGGTAACTTAGTCTCAGTAACCAGCTCTACCCTGCATGTATATAATTGCTCTATACTGAGATGCTTTCCCACATTTTTAGATACACCCCTGAAACAAGAGCTAAATATCACTGATTCTCATTGCCAGCAGCAGGCTTTGCATATGGCTTTTTCTTTTTTTTTTCAAGTCTTTTGCAAGAGGGGTTTTGATGAGAGCAGCAGGACTGTGGTAGACACCAGCAGAGGAGGCAGGAGACCTGCTGTGCCACCATGTGGGACCATCCCAGCTACCCTGTCCTGGCAGTACGTGAGCAATGCTGCTCCACTGGGCCAGAGCAGAAGAAACGTGTCCCTGAATGCAGAGTCAGATGTTTAGTCTACTGGTTCAGGACCTACACTCCAAAAGGAAATATTCAGCCATTACAATGTATTCCCCAGACACGCTGAGGCAAGAAGAGTGAAAGGCTAAATTGCCTCTTGTATTAACGGCTGCGCAGGGACCTCTTGATGTGGTCTGGGAGGGAAATGTGAGATTTTTTCATGTCTTACAGTAATTACCAGGGGAGTGTCTCAGCATTCATTCGTGAGCCTGGTACATTGTGGGGGAAAACGAGAAGAAGATCCATTTTAAGAAATTACCTTGCCAGAGTGAGTCCAATTCCATTGTCTGAAAACCTGAGACAGAAGAAACACAATGGTGTAAATGATGAGGCATGTCTGCAGTGACTTTGGCCTACAGACCGATTTATGTCTGCCGTGGGGGGAACGATATAACACATAATTACAGTAACCTACCCTGAGTTGCAGAAAATAATGTCGCCGCCCCTGGCCCAGGCCCCGTGGTCATTATTTTTAAAAGCAATAAGACCATTGATCACAGCAGGAACTCGCGGCTTTTCAGGATCAGCATCTTGGTGTGGATGAAACCTGAAGCAAGGAGCTAAGTTAATGTGGCACAGGAGACACAGGAATCGACCTCAGATAGAGGGGGCCATGCCCAGCACACCCCATTTGGCTTCCAAATACTGGTGTGATGAGCCTAAAGAGGTGATATGCCCTGTATCAGAGTCAGGCTATTAGCTTGATTTAATTTCTGTGCTTTGGTACAAAGCAGAAAACAAGAAATGTTCATAAGGTTGAAATTCTGGTCCCAGCGAACTCAACCAGTGATCTCTCAATAGACTTCAACAGGCCCAGAGCTACCCATTAATTTGATTCAGTGTGATTTAGCGGCATAGAAAACATTTTTCCCAAGTCACTGGGGTCCTTTTGTAATTGTCCTTACAAGGCCCATTGAGAATCCCTGGGTTGATGCTAGAAAATCAATCAGGCACTTTCAAGAATCTCATTCAACAAAGATAATGGAGTAATTGGAGCTGTTTTCCTTGTGTGTACAGACCAGACCTCCACATGCTTCTGTCTCTGCTGAAAGAGAAGCTGTCAAGAGAAAAGGATTTGCCCTGGGAACTGTGTGATTCTCAATTACTTGCAGGCCACAGTGGCTGTTAACGATAGAGTTGTGCCACGTTCAGGAAAAAATCAGCACTGCTTTTTCTGAGTCTACCCTCTCTCCCTCCTTCTTCCCTCTGAGGTGCTACGGGACCTGCCTCCTCAGTGCCTGAGGGGATGACCCTGACATCTGAGGGAAGGCTCACAGAGGCACACAAAGTCACCCTTTCCTTTCAGCCATAAGGGAGCATCATCTGTGGCACTGACAGGGTATGATGGAGGAGGAAAAAAGCCAAGGCTTGACCAGGAGCAGAGGGTGGTTTCCTCCAGAGCCTCCTCACGTAAACCCATAGGGCTGCAGTGAGCAAGAAAACAGCCTTTATTTACTTGTTTCCACTCTGCAAAAGGAAACTTAGAAGTTTTAAAGCAGCTGACAAAAAGCTTTGAGGCTACTTTATTTTCCTCATTAATCCTAGACCAGACTCAGCAGCTTCTTACATCATCTTTCAGATGTAAGTTCTTCTAAGTAATGAATAAGAAATGTTGGTGTTTACAAACACGCTAATAGACTAATGGGATCTGGATCCCTTTCCACATGCTTCACTGTACAGTCCTCATAACCCCAAGTGCGCCTGTATCATTTTTGGTCAGCAATAACATAAATAATTCAGTGCAGAGCAATGAAGAATTTGCCTCTACACATCAGAGATAGCTTGTGTGTTTTTCTTCAGATGCCCCTGCCATAATGAGGCGGCTAAATTAATGATCTGCTAAATACAACGCAGAAGCCAAGAAGCAATACAGCTATCCAAAATACTTAGCCATATAGCACAAGCTTACCTGGCATTATCAAGAGTCAGATACTCTCTGGGATCTTCAGCGTTGGCTCTTGTTGCCTTCACTCCCTTTCCAATGAACAAACCAGCCTGAAAATGCACCACTCCAGTTATTTAACAGACCTCCCAACACTGACTAGAGGTCGCAGATTTTTATCAAAGAACATGGGCAGCCAGTGCAAGCAGGCACAGTGAGCGCCTGCAGCCTGGGCTTTCTCTTCCCTTTCAGTGTCACTTGGCACTGCTCTGCATGACATGAGCACAGGATGTAGCACGCTGAGGCCAGGACAGAGCCTGCCCTGCCATATGTTATGCATCAGCATCTAGGGCTGTCTTCTGACCCAAAGCAAGGCACGGCACTCCCACTCTCTCTCTCCCTCGCAGAAAGCAGTAAGGGATTCTGCCAAGCTCTTGATAACTTTTTGGAAAAACAATGCTGTTAAGAATAAGGCTTTAAATAAAGAGTGACGAGTCCCCCGACAGTCAAAAAAGAACATGAGCTGTTGTAGCCAACTTAAAGACTTGGGCTAGAGCAGCAGCTCCCATGGACCAAGATGTAAAATATACAAGGCACGGAGAACAGCACTGATTTCAATCTAGAATCCTGAGAAATAAACTAAAAATGCTTTTTATAGCTTACAGGTTACGTTTTCATGTCAACAGTATACTTGGGGGGAAGTGTTTTTCTTGGACTTACCCTTGAATTTTTGGTCTCATTTTTCAAAGGTGATGAGCAGGCCACGGCACAAATGACTTTTGCACATCCCCCTATTTCCTTGCAGCACTGTGGCCAACAGCAGTGCTCAGTGACCTACCTGTCATTCCCTAAATCTCACTGAGTTGTAGGTGTACCTATGGCCTGGGCACATCCCCTCTAACACAGGCACCCAAGTCACGTGCCTGAAATGGGACCCCCATTCTGCTCAGCTCCTTCTTTAATCATTACAAAGAGCATCACTCCCAAAAGCTGACTGTATCCTGATACAGTGTTAAAGGTTCTTTATCACAATGTAAGACACCCGTGGTCACCTGATTTCAGAGTACCACACGGTCAGCCCTATGCCATGCTATTATGTTAATAGGAACATATAAAAATCATCCACATGCCTTGAAATTGGAGTGGACTCTGTTGTTGTAAAATACTCCCAAGGGGGTGTGCTCAGCCTGTCCCTCTGGATATTGCCCCTCGGACTGTCCAGTGGGCACCCGGTGAAAGATGTACCATATCCCGACATCCTAAAAGACAAAAGGAGGTCTGAGAAACGGGACACTGCAATTAACGATACAGGTTATCTGGGAAACTTGGGGTTTCCCATTCAGATTTCTAACCTGAGCCTGCCAAACATGCGAGTCCCAAGGGACACACAGCAGCCCGTACGCTTACACCTCTCACTTTACCCTTTGGCATGCACAGTGGGTCCCCGGAGCACACACACATGGGTTTTAAAAATGCATATATTGTGGGGGTTTACTAGAAAGCACAGCCTTCTCTGGACAGGCACATTAAACACAAACATGATTTGGGTAAACAACAGAGATAATAGCAAGGACTGGGTATATATTTATATATAGAAATATAACATTTTATTGGGCATTTAACTATTAACTACTAATAAAAATCAACATTTGCTAAAAGACATCACACATTGTTTCCAGCCACAGCTGTGAGAGAAATCAGCATGAAAACTCTAGGCAAATACATGTCCTTAACAGAGACAAAATACATAGCCAAATTTTACAATGGCTTACTAAAAGTTCATTGCCCTCGCACTAATGACATCAATAAGAGCAGAATATATGGGAACTGCAGGCAAAGCCTAGCTCTTGCCATTAAATGATTTTACCTGAGCACCAGCTGCTGCATTCTCTATTAAGTTGTTGTTTGGATTTGCAATCCAGAATGTGCTGACAGCCCTGAAAAATCAGAATCAAAATGATCCTAAGCAGTTACCAAACGGGAAGGGATACATTTTCATAGCACTGCACTGGACTTGAGCCACAACTCTCCTATTGACTTTAAAACTCCACACAACCTTTTAATGATACTCTTTAAGGAAAAGAAACCAACTAGTAATGTCAGACATATTCATTTATGGAGCCACATGCTGAACCTACTGTAAATTATATAAGACTGTTAAATGCAGCTTAAGGAAACCCAATGTCTTTTTTTTTCTTTTTCTTTTTTTTTTTTTTTTTAGCAGCTTTGGAAAATGCCTGAAAAGTGAACTTCTGGTTTGTTTTTTTGAACTTCAGAGGCAATGGCAGGAGGTAGAGAATTCTGTATGGATTTATGAAGCTTCTATGTGGAAAACAAAACAAATGTCCTTGCCAGCTGCAAGTGGCTCATCAAGCAGGAGATTAAGGAGATAGATATTATTTTGAGGTTTCTTCAGATAAGGAGTTTTTGCTTCAGAGGGAAGATCAGTAGTGGCACAAACAGAAGCCAGCTACAGCTATGACAACATTGTCATCTGTCACCTTACTTTGTGCCCTGGTTTCAGCTGGGATAGAGTTAATTTTCTTCCTAGTAGCTGGTACAGTGCTGTGGTTTGATTTAGGGTGAGAATAATGCTGATAACACACTGATGTGTTAGTTGTTGCTAAGCAGTGTTTACACTAAGTCAAGGACTCTCCAGCTCCTCACACCACCCCACCAGTGAGTAGGCTGGGGGTACAAGAAGCTGGAAGGAGACACAACTGAGACAGCTGACCCCAACTGACCAAAGGGATGTCCTACACCATATGACATCACGCTCAGCATATAAACTAGGGGGAAAGCTGGCCAGGGGCCACTGCTCAGGAACTGGCTGGGCATCGGTCAGCAGGTGGTGAGCAACTAATTATATTATTATTATTATTATTATTATGGTTAAACTGTACTTCTTTTTCCCCCCAATTCTCTCCCCATCCCACTGGTGGGAAGGGGTGGAGTGAGCGAGCAGCTCTGTGGCATTTAGCTGCCTGCCAGGTTAAACCACAACAATTTGATAACATCTTTTACAGTAATAAAGACCACATGTAAAAACACTGTAAACATTTTCTCATGACTGTACCAATTAATCTGATCATTCTAAGCAGAAGGTCTCAGTTTTTATCCACCTTAATTACTACCTAATCAAGAATCCACACTCCTTTGGATTAACAGAACCACTAAAAAGGTGCAAAATAAACCTGTATTAACCATACAAGCAACCTTAGTATTTCAGCAGCAATAATTGTAATCAATTCCATGGGATTATTTACATAAATTAAAATAAGTAGAGTCTAGCTGCTGCATCCTCTTCCTGAAAGTGTGAAAATAAATGTTTCTTTGGCTAAACTCTGTTCTTGCTTGCTAACACTAGCCAGACCAACACCTGGGTCTTCAAGGCACAGTTGTTACAGCTCAGAAGCTAACTTTGGTCAGCTATACTGCGATATTGCTTACTGTTAAATGATGTGCACTGCAGTTTATGCTAATCCCTGTATTCTCAATAAATCTCCTAAGGCATTCCAGATATTCAAGCACTCATGTACTATTGACCAATTTACTCTAGATGTTCCAGCCCCAATTCAACCCTGGTGAAAAAAGGCAAAAACTCCTGTTGTAATAAGTGCTATTTTTGCCAGCCTATACCAGGGCTGAAGTAACTTGCATTTATCAGAAAGATTTCATGAAGCCTTCACCATCCTGCTTGAAAAGAATCGAAAGAGGTTCAGAAATGAACAAAGTTCTCTACTGTATTTATGATTTTCAGGAAACAGTGACAGGAATAACCAGCAGCAAATGTTCCTTGCTTAGGATTCATGTGGGTATTAATGGATACCGTCACACGCAAAACATGGTCAAGGAGCTAAACTGTCTTAAAACAATCGGAAAAGCTACACTTTTTCATTTAATATCAAATAGCACCTTTCAAAAGTTTTGCCACTGCATTCTTTGGGACCCAGCTATGAAGTACAATATAAGTGCAAAGCCGGACTACAGCTCCTGGAGCACTTACATGCAATCAGTGCTTGGCACTGGAACGTAACTCCCATAGACGTGGCTGCGGATAGCAAGGCACATAGCCTCATTGCGATCCGAAGGCAAGAGCGTCCCCGACCTCGTGACGAGGCCCAGGTTGTGATGAAATGTATTGCGCTGCTCCGTCCCATCTTCCAGGAAGAAACAGTGCCCCAGAGTGTCATAGCCAATGGTGTCCTTAACCTGGAAAAAAAGGTATACAGGCCATAGATCACAATGTTAACAGCAGGAGCAACTATGACTGATGTGATCTGCTTTTCAATAAATTCCTCAGACACTCATGGAGTTGTTTCACCACCCCTCTGCACAGCAAGAAGTGCTCCAGAGGCACCAGTCTGGAGGTAACTCTAACTACATGCAGTTTGCATAACTGGGGACTGATCTTACACACAGAAACCGCTATTAAAATTACCCCAAGGAAGATCACATGCATAATTACAGGAAAATTACAAAGTAAAACTGCCCTCAGCTTTGAGAGAGAATATTTGATTCAGTGTCACAGAGTGATTATCTATGTAAAGATAAGTGTGCATCACACGATAAACCAACAAGTCAGGATGGTTAATCCAGAAATTTTCATGACTGCAACACTTCCCAAATAAGAAATGCTTTAAAATGCTCCATGTGGAGTAATTTACATTAACAAGGTTTCTGTTCTTTCTTCTCCACTCTCAGAAGGTGCAGGGCCACTTCATTCCTGTAACAATCAGCTTGGGCAATGATGGTATTTTACTGTCTCAGCCTATTTAATATTAATTGACATGCACAGGGATATTGCATTAAACCCTAATTTGACCACAAGGGCTTAGCACAAGCCTCCTTTGATGTAAAAATCTTACGGCGATAAGCTCAGAAATCCTTCTTCTAAATGTAAATACTACATCAGGCTAGTTTAAACACCGCCTATTTGTTACTAAATCTTACTGAAACCTTAACTTTGTACTCAAATGATCCCTGTCAGCGTATTTATTCTCTCTTCAGGCATACAAGATTCCTGTTGACGTCAGAGTTATGTCCGTGTAAGACTGCAAGATTAACTAATATTAACATACTTGGTTATTTCTGCATGCAGAGGGATACTTGAACTAAATCCATTTCAGGTTCATATCCTGTGATTTTCCCTTAATGGGCTGCAACTGTACGTAACATCTGGAGTCACAAACAGTATAGTCCCTGTAGGTGCATCTCTGCTGAATGTCACTGTTTTCCTGGCAGTTACCCCTCAAAGTTGTCATCTGCTGCTCCTGTGTCTGCTCTAATGAGGTGTTCAAGAGAGAATTAAAAATAAGGCACAACACAACCAAGCATCCAGCTCCTAACTGAAACATTTTCGGAAATCCACTGAGACCCTGCACAGTAGTTCAGGGTGACAGAGAATCTTCATGCAGAGACACCGAACGTGTCGCTACCACCTGAGTCTTGGAGATACAGATAGGAAATGGATTTAGAGAACAAGTGTCCTTGCCAACCTGCTAAGAACAGTAAACCTGGCCACTTCTACCCTTCCAAACGATGCACAGAAACTGTGCTAAGGAGGCCATGGAAGAGTATTTTTGGAATGAAACCATAACAACAAACCGCTCGCTGTTTTAAACAGCATTTCAGTTTGTAGAGTTTCATTCTTCTGGATTTAGCTGAAGTTTGGCTAATCTGTGCTTCAGACAGCTGCATTAAAAACCAGCCTTGTCTCCAAAACTTTAATTAATATGATTAGTCACAGCTTCAGAAACACATGGCAGCCCTGAAAACTTACATACAGGAAACTATACTGATCATTCTTCTAACCAGAAATGATCTAATGTGAAGATCACTTCCATTTGCACTGAACGATAAGGGTCCATGCCATCAGATCAAAAGCCCAATCACTGATCAATGCTGGCGTACCACAGCTAGAAACTACAAGCTTGGAAACGAGCCCACCTGCAGCACTGTGACAGTAGCATTTTACTGTACGTGCTGGCACGATACACTGTCCGCAACACGGGCTGCAGCTCCGCTGGGGTGTCCAGCACCAGCTGATTAAAATGCCTCTAAACACTGAATTATATATAGTTCAGCAACACAATATAAGTGACCTTTATGCACTGCAACGTTAGACATGAAAGACTACAGCGGTCTTCATACGCCTGACGTGTGCCAGGGCAGCAAGGGGCATGTTGCAGCCTGTGTCCCAGCCGCGGTGGGTAACCCAAGCTGCGCGCCCCGCTGCTGCTGGCTGGCAAAGCGGCACAAGGCTGGCACGCAGGAGCAGCAGATGGGAGAAGGGCCTCGCAGACAGCGCCGTATGACCTGGACACAGCAAAGCACAAACAACAGCACTCCAGCAATGTGCTTCTAAAATTACATCCTCTAAACCATCAAGACAGGAGGGATGAAAAAACCACCTATCTATCTGGTTTGTTCTGCCTCAGGGGCTGGAGTTCCATAATCTGATGCTAAAACAGGTATCCGTCCACGTTGTTTAACTGCCGTGCTCTGACACACATGCTCTTCTCCGGAACTGCAAATTATCTCAATTTATTTTAAAGCAAGGCTTTCTTCTATGTTTTAATTACTCTTTATCTACGTGACCGTATTGAAACCACATGATTCTTCCACAGAATCACATATTTAACCTTTGCTATAAAATCTATTCACTGATTCATGGACACAAATCCCTCTGCAGTCACAGGCAGGGGAGCTGGATCTCACACTTGGATTCTTGATTTCACAACTATTGCGCCCCACGCATCCAGATAAATCCTTGACAACCTCATTTCTGATAAAGAGCAAGACCACACAGTTCTTCTCAGGACCAATATTAGCATAAGGCTTAATTTTTCATCCCAGGCAGGTTCGTTTAATTCCAGAGGTTTAATACCAATACGAGAAGAAAGCAAATTGAACTACATCCAAACATATTGGGCAAGTCTCCTGCAGCCTAAGGGCTCTGCACACAAAAGCAGGCTCCACAGCCAGAGCAAATCCCGTATACGAGAAGGCAATCATTACCTTGAGTGATTTGGACAATGTCAATCCAGTTCAGGACACATGAATAGTGCTCCCAGTTGCACAAGTCCAACATCACATTTTTTGTGAATTTATCCTTTCAGGGAGAACCTTTTCATGTGAGGGTCCCACCAGAGTACATCTATATCATGTCTTACAGAGCTTTGTGTCCAGGGCTGAGAAAAGGTTGTCAGGAAAAACACAGGAGGTCATGGATAGTTCAGGGAGTGTCTCTGCCTGAGCACACATCAGGTGCATGAGGAAATGCCCACAGACACCAAAACCCTGTTCAGGGTCCTGCAGAGCACACAGCAATCGGACATGTCAGGACTGCAGTAGCAATCTGTATTCTCCAGCTGGGACACGTATGGCTTTTCTGTGGGTTTTTTAAAGTTCCTCCCACAATGCCCTTGTGAGGATCTGGGTCAAAGCCAAGTTCCTGAGGGCTTTTCTGGCACTGAAGGGCTGTTTGGGTCTGTCCCTCTCCTATTTCATACCCTTTGTCATGTGAATATTTTTGGATGTATTTCACACAGCCCTGACTTGAACTACCCCTGTCTTTTTTCTCTCTTTTGCAAATTAAAGGTCCACTGCTTCAGTCAGGACCATTTAAAGTCCATTGCTTCAATTTTAAATGAAGGTTCCTATTATCACAAACTGTCCAAATAACTACGGCAAAGATTTCACTACATCTCATCACACCATTAATAATATTGATTAGGCAATACTAAGAACTTGAAATTTATTTCAAAGAGCTGCACTACCAGAACCACAGTCCTAACCTGAACACCAGTCAAATGAAGTTGACAGTCAGGACATTTCTTGGAGAAAAGATGCTTTGTTTCTATATTCTAATTTCTCTTTGCATCACAAATGGTTTTTACTGTTTAGCAGTGCCTAAGCAAAGAAATGAACTTGGTACTAATAAAATATGTTTCCTACCAGAAGGCCATGAGTTCCATGTATGGCAACACACCTAGAGAAGCAGTGGTGGATAGCCAGGTTGTCAAGGTACGTTGGGCGTTCATACCCTCCTCTCTCATCCACATCCTCAGCCAAGTGAAAATGCACAGGGTAACTGCCCAGGATTTGCTGCCCCATGTTCTTTAATTCCACTCCTGATATATGAACAGAGCTAAAATTCCTTAGGATCTGTTGAGACAAATGTAGATCCAAATAAGGCATTACAATATAAACACACACAGAAAGAAACACACTTTTCCCCCCTTCTCATTAGGCAACATGTTTGCGGAGTGAAACAGAGCCAGATCCCAGAAGGAGGTGTCAGCTCCCTGCTCTGACTCACGGCAGCGCAGCACCTCCGGAGCAGCGTGCCAGCAGCCTCGCACCTACGGGCACGGGGCTGCCCAGGACCAGTTGCCAAGCAGCACAGGCAGGGTTTAGCAACAGCCATGTGTGACATGGCTATAGGCAGAGCACTCCTGCCAGCTGCAGAAAGGGGTGGCATTTACCACCAGGCTCTATTTCCTGGCAGCTTTATCTCTGTCAAGTGATTTTAGGCCAGACCTGCACAGCTCCCCAATTTCCACCAGCTGGTAGAGAAGAAATTTTATACAAAGCTCCTGCAACAGCAAGACTTTGCACCTGCCCCCCAAGAACACGTGGGACAACTAAGAGGAAACAAGCACAAGAGGGCAAGACTCAGCACATCTCTGAGCCACAAAGAGATCAGGTTTGCTCTGCAGGAACCACGATTTCTTCAGTGACATCTCATGAACCCTGTAACTTCACACTGACTCTACTGACAGGGGTGCTCTAAAGAATCCCCTCTACCCTGGAGGAGGGTACGTTTTTGCATACACGAAGAAGAAAACGGCACAGACTCATTGCAAGTCTAGTTTTGCAAAAGGGGCCATTGAATTTTTACCTTCTTCGTAGACAAGTGTATTTTTTCCCCCAGATGCAATGGCAGTTTCATGCATTATATTGCTTGTTTACAAACCAGGAAAGAAACTCCCTGAAACCACCTACAGGCATATGCATCAAAAATTACTCACTTTAATATGTCCTCCAAATGTATCAAAGGAGAAAAACTGACACTGATTTTGGCCATAACAGGAGTCTTCCATTTCTCCTTGAATAAGAATATTTCTAGTCAGAAGACCAACTTCTGCCCTCATATCAACGCCGTCTATGACTTCTCCAATATGAAGATAAAGTGGGCTGCCTGTGAAAAATCAGAAACGTTTTTATTCAGGTGAGCACCACATCTTCACTATCTCATTGCTCTAAGCAAGTGCACACCTTTCCTTTAAGCAATGACCACATCTGGGGACATGGCCACTTCTCAGCATCTGATGCCAGAGGAGATCAGCTCTTCCCCTGGCTTCTAAAGAGGACTGCTGTCTCTGGTCAAACTTTCAAGTCCAAATATAATATTGGGGCCCTCAGATCACATGATGTTTATGTGCTTATGGGATAAAAGCTAGCTAAAAAGACAAGTGAATGTAGAATGTAAAAGACAAGACAACATAAATATAAAATATTTATAAAATATATCACCTTGATAAAAATACTTCATACCATCTATTTTCACTTGATTACTTTTACATTCAGGACAAGAAAGGAGATTAAACTCTTCAGCCTGGTGCATAGAATAATCTGTACTGGCAATGACAATCCGGTCGCCAGGTAACCAACTTGTAACCTCATCTGCCAAATGAAGAATTATTCCTTTGGCCACTTCCACTTTAAATCCATTATGAGGAACCCCTGGAAAATGAAGCAATCAATTATTTTTACTGTTGCACATGACAGAATCATGCAATTAGCCAAAGAGCACACCAGTTATCTGGATAACTGTGTGCAATAGAAGTGCTCTAGCTATCAAATATGTCAGTGTCATCTCTTTGCGGGCAGTTAAATGTTACTTTGTGGGAGTACTGCTGTTAGCTTGGTCACTGTCCATGTGAGCAAAAGACTACGCTATTATTATCACTGCACTGTTGGGATTCCCAGCAGCCGGAATAAGCAGAGCAAAGCAACAGAGGACAAGCAACTGTCAGGGAAGACTAAACCTTTTATCCATCCACTGAAAGCCGTAACAGTAAAACGGGTGCCATCGTAGGTAAGGAAGTCTCTCTGGGCCACGACTAACCCCGTTGTTCCATTCCCGTGATACTCCCGTTTGCCTTCTGCTGCGGAAAGCTGATCCCCTCCGAGGATCCCCACCAGTGCCCAGGGCTGCCTGGAGGAGACCGGGAAGGAGCAAGGCGAGTGACAGCCCGAACCCTCCATCCTCCAAAGAGCTTGGGCAGCACTTGGCCTCCCCCCTCCTCTCCCTCCCTCCCCCGGCCCGGGGTGTCCGCCGGGGCCGGCGGAGCCCCCGGTCGCGCCCCT
>NW_010419120.1:0-34899 GCF_000710305.1 Buceros rhinoceros silvestris
GGCCGGATGATTCTATGATTCTATGATTCTCTAAATAAAACAGAGTATCTAACTATATTCTGTGGAAACGTCAATTTCTGATGTGAGCTGGCCTATATCCTTCCTAATCATACAACTTTTATTTCAGATCACCTAGGGGCCTTGAAGTTTGCTTTCTAGTAGCTTGTTGCAGTTCTAACAATTGTCCTGCATTGTACAAAGATGATAGCAAGCAAACTCTTCATGAACATGTGTGTTCAACTGCACCATGAAGCTTTGTGCGATAATTCTGCAAGAAAGACAATAATTAAAAGCAAAAAAGTTAAAGTTCAAATGTTTTCAGTGTCAAAAACACCAATAGAAGAAGATCCAAAAGTTTGGGAGTTGGGGGGGGGTGGGACGTGGATTTCTAGTTTGTCAAAAGATAACCAGACTTCCAAGCAACATCCAGTTGCAGGGTATAGCAAATTGATCCTCAGCGAGATCTCAGTTTAGTTTCATTTTTCCTCTCTCTGGTGTTACCTTTTTGAATCCATTAATTAGTGACACTGTATACCTCTTCAAGCACATAATGTACCACCTAAGCATGTGAATGAATCTGTCTTCCAAGGAAATAGAAACTTTCCATTCAAAGCTTAACTGGTCCAAGCCAGATGTTTAGTATTTGTTGATATTCAGTGTTTTTCTTATGAAAAAAAGTTTTCTTATGTTGCCTGAAACTACTGTAGTTTCTTCTTGTGACATTTCTTTTCCCCTCACAAAACTCCTAGCTAATTCAAAATTCCATTAATTTAGTTTTATGAGATAATATCCAAAGCTTTTTAAGTACCCATTAGTATGACTAATGTATTGATTTTGAATATGTTACTGTATGAAAATGTGGCCCATATTTAATTTTTAGTGCTAAATATTGTAAGAAAAAAAGTAGTTTTCTATTGAACCTTGTATTTATTACATATGTGACATATGAAAACAGAGAAATCTTGTAAAAAATAATTGAAGAATAAGTGTCTATCTTGCCTTCTGAACATGAAAAACTCTATTAAGAGTCCTATAGAAAGGTTTAGAAAGAAAAATGAAGATATAACCTAATATCAATCCACAATTTTCCTATTTTGTTTGAGTTTATTGGATCAAAATAATTTGATTCTTCAATTCACAGCATAGCAGGAATCACCTTTTCTGAAAATCTGACAGTTTGCTCTGCTTTGCAATAGCAACACCTTTCAGGAGCATTACATTCATGGTGTGTTGTTGTATAACTAACAATGCCTTAAACTATATTGGTCCCAGACCTAGAATGTAAGTTACAAAACTTGGCTCCTTATAAATACTGAGGCTCCTCAAAAAATATGGGCATATGTATATGTTTAAATAGAAACTCTTCCTTAACCTGAAAGAAGATAATATAGAACTCTAAACATCTATCGTGTTTATGTATCTATCTTTGACAAACTTAATGGAAATAAAAATAGTGTATTTAGAATCAAAGAACCATAGAATGGTTTCGGTTGGAAGGGGCCTTAAAGACCATTTAGTTACAACCCCACTGCTGTGAGCAGGGATACCTACCATGAGACCGGGTTGCTCAAAGTTTCATCCAAACCCACGGGAACTACCAACCTGTCAGCTTCACCTGGGAAGATCCTGGAACAGATCCTCCTAGAAGCTCTGCTAAGGCACAGTGAATGGAGGACAGGGAGGTGGTTTGAGAAAGCCAATACGGCTCTGCCAAGGGCAAGCACTGCCTGACCAGCCTAGTGGCCTTCTATGATGAAGTGAATGCACCAGTGGACAAGGGAAGAGCTATGGATGTTGTCTGTATGGACTTCTATAAAGCCTTTGACATGGTCCCCCACAACGTCCTTCTCTCTCAGTTGGAAAAATATAGATTTGATGGACTGTTCAGTGGATGAAGAATTGGTTGGATGGTTACATCCAGAGGGTAGTGGTTAATGGTTTGATACCCAGGTGGAGATCTGTGACAAGTAGTGTCCCTCAGGGATCCATACTGGGACAAGTGTTGTTTAATCTTTTCATCAATAACATAGTGGGATTGAGTGCACCCTCAGCAAGTTTGCAGATGACAACAAGATGAGTGTTGCAGGTGACACACCTGAGGGATAGGATGACATCCAGAGGGATATGGACACCATCAAGAGAGAATTGGACAAGCTGGATAAGTGGGCCCATGTGTACATCATGAGGTTCATCAAGACCAAATGCGAGGTTCATCAAGACCAAAGGCAAGGTCCTGCACTTGGGTTCCCAGTATCAATACCAGGTGGGGAATGATGGGATTGAAAACAGCCCTGCAGAGAAGTACTTGGGAGAACTGGTGGATGAAAAACTGGACGTGAGCCAGCAAAGTGCCTTTGCAGTCCAGAAGGCCAACTGTATCCTGGGTTACACCAAAAGTATGTCAACAGAGGTGATTCTGTCTCTCTATTCCACCTGGGTGAGACACCACCTGGGGTACTGTGTTCTTGGAATAAATCGCAATAAATTTGGTAGTTACAGATTTCTCAGATTCTATGAAATGTGTGCTATGATGTTTAAAAGGCAGTCTGAAGCTATCTCAGGACCTCTAACAAACTTTTTAACAGAATGGTAGAATCATAGAATCCTAGAATATGTCAAGTTGGAAGGGTCATGGAGTCCAAATCCCTGCTCCTTGCAGGACTACCTAAAACTAAACTATACAACTAAAAACGTTACTCAGACACATCTTGAACTCTGACAGGCATGGTGCCATGTGCACTTCCCTGGAACCCTCTTCCAGTGACTGACCACCCTTTCAGTGAAGAACCTTTTTTTAGTGTCCGATCTGAACTTCTCCTGACACAGCTTCATGCTATTTCCTCGTGTCTTATCACTGGTTACCAGAAAGAGATCAACACCTCCCCTTCTGCTGCCCCCCTTGAAGAAGTTTTAAACTGAGATGAGATCATTCATCAGCTGAACAAACCAAGTGACCATAGCAGCTCCTGGTAAGTCTTGCCCTTGAGACCTTTCACCATCTTGTTTGTGCATCTGGATGTCTATCTATCTGGATACGCTTCTAATAGCTTGATATCCTTATACTGAGATGCTAGTTTCTGCAAGAATATGTCCTAGGTTCCATGTTATTCAATAATTACATCTATAATGTGTGCACATTACCTTATTATTATCATTAGCAGAATACAACATTAAGCTGGGAGGAAGAAATATTGAGGGCAGGACTAGATTTAGAATGTTACAAAAAATAAGGTGAAACTCAGGAAAACAAGAGAAAAATTCTGTCAGGTCAGAAGAGCAAACAAGATATAACCTGTTTGAACACACCTGTATTGCAGGATGCAGGGTTTATAAGAAATCACAGGCTAAGCATGAGTCAAACAATCTCACACTGCTGTGAAAGGGCAGACAGTAAACTGTGATACAAAAAGGTATCTGCAACTCTTTAAAAGCATGGTTTTCAGGTTTGGGTATAGAAGTCCAGGTTCCTCAGCCTCTAAAGTGAAAGCTAGTGGATATTTGCCAGAATGCAGTATATTTTATCACAAAAATATTACAATTACCACAAATATACAGCTGATCTGTAGAAAGATACACAGTGGACTGAATACTGTGTGTCTCAAGAGCTGTTGAGTACAAGTTGTATTTGTTGTCTTCTGAATTCTGACAACAGCCTTTTTGTAAGACAGAGAAAGTAATCCTTCAACTGCAAGGGCTCCTCTGGAGTACTTAAGTTCAAAATTTGGCAGTAAGTCTCGTAATTCGTTAAAGAGAAACAAAATAATTAGTGGTGCAACAGAATCTCAGAAAGCATCACGTAAAAGGAAAATGTTAAGGACTTAGAGTTTAGTCTAGAGAGGACAACACTAATGGGAGAGAGGGGTCTTCAAACAACTGAAAGATTTTTGCAGAGAAGTTGTCTACTACACTGAGAACAAGACTTAATGGGCTTAAATGTTATCAGGGGAGATTTAAGCTATACGTTTAAAAAAAAATCCTAATGAGAAGGACAGATAAGCATTAAAATAGGATGCCTAGGGAGATTTTGGAATCTTTATCATTATCCAAACAATTATTGGGAATAATTTGAATATAGTTGATCCTATCCTGTGGTAAGTTAACAGACATAATGCTCTCTCCAGGACCCATCTCATTTATTCTATGAAGCTGTGCTTCTCTCTATAATCTGCAATATATACATTGCTTATTTTATGTCTACCATGCCACCATTCCTGAAATTCCATCCTGCTCACAGCCTTATTTATCCTTTTTGTCATCGAGTGTTTAAAATCAATTAAATATCTTCAATCACTTGTCACAGAATTCTGACTTAGGATTCTGTCAACTACACCAATTAGTTGTGGAGGAGAGTGATTTAGGCTGCTTAAAGAATCACAGTCAAAGATATTAGCAAAAGCAATTTTTAACATAAATTTGTAAAAGCACAATTTAACAGAGTTCGATGGCCAGGTTCACTCTTTTGCTTACTACATGGAAGAAACATACAAAGGACTATGCCAATTTGTAGGGGAATGAGTGATTATGGGTCCTACACAACCCTGAGATAGCAGCAATTTAAGATTTATTAGCACTATTACGGTAAATCACAAGATTAGGTTATAAGATTTTTAAGAAAACTATTAGTTGATTATCAGGGATATTTAACAAAATAGCAACTTGGTTAAAGATTCAAGAATGGTGAGATTCACATGAGATATATAATAGTTCCCTAAATCAAATTATGCACAAAAATACACACACACAAATAGATACAGAGATTAAATCATATACGCAAACACACATATACACACAAATATAAAGGTTAAATCAGACACACACACAGATAGAGAGGTTAACCTATGGCCAAGACCTTTCTCCTACTGCGCTTGCACTAAATTATTACCAAGATATCGTCCTACTGTGCTTGCAGTAAATAGTAGTGGTTAACTGGCTTTTCTTTGGCACTCACTAGTGGACAATCACTGGTACCCCCGAAAAATCTACCCAGAGAGATGTCCCAACTCTGGAGGAAATACCAGGCCACAGCGAGCCTGGACATCTCAAAGGAGACTTGCTTAGGCTGTCATTTTTATAGTTGGCTTATAGTCACATGATATGTATGGCTTATAGCGACGCTCATAGACTCTGCTCCACTGTGGGTGTTCAGAACAGATTGAAACTGGAGATCTGAAAGGCTCAGGCCTTTTACCTCCTCCACAGCCTGCACCAAACCGCTGCCATTGTGGTCAAGGGGTCAAGAGCACCCATCGTACTTGGTTAGGATCTCCCTTTAGGATTACTCTTTACCGGACTGAAAGATCACTGACTTCGGTCATTGTTCTTTTCTGTATTTGGCCTCAATTTTGTCAGGTATTTCTGGCTCCTTTCAGAGAAGGCTATGATCCTGGCAGCAGGAGTTTCCCAGGCAACAGGAGTTTCACGTACGGTTAGGTAGTGCCTAATCATCCTGACTCACTGTCAGGAAGCAGGACTTTCAGGTATGGTTAGGGATCGTCCAACTCACTGTACTGCACCCAGGACAAGAAAGTAACAGGTATCCAAACTTACTGCATTTGTAGCTGAAACAAGAACACAATGTTGGCTGGTCCTGACATCTCAGTGTGGCCCAGGGGACTACACCACCACACTTTTCTCACGGCAAGGTTTATCATAAAATTCAAATACACTGTTTAAAAAGTATAAAGTAAGGCATAAAAACCCCACAAGGATAAAGATGAACACAGCCTCCAGAGCAGGAAAAATCAAAAGTACTTCCACAGGTCATCTCTACAAAACTTTAGCTTCATTTCAGTTCTGGTAAAAAATGAAATCATATTATTACTTCCTATAGTTTACTGTAAAGTGTAAAGAAAGGGACACTTGCAATATGTGGATGTTTTTCTTCTTGTCCACAAATGAAATGTGTTAAAATGCACAAGGAAGTGCACACATCTGGAGCACTGATTTGCTGTTGTTCTCTAGTTAGCTAGTTAGCTAGTACTGCGCAGGGTGCATTATCTTTCTGCACCGTTAAAAAGACCAGTTTGAGCTAAAGCCTCAGTCAAGAGCTTTAGTAAATTACATTCTTCATACTTTCCTGAGTTTATCAGATTTTTAGTATGACATTTCCTACTGTGTTGATGAAACCAGACATGATATCTCATATTGCTAATCCATGAAACCACTTTTAAGAATTATCTTTGAAACAAGTATAATGTTTGTCAATGGAAATAATTCATGTATATCTCATGTTAGCAAAGAGGATCACAGAAATCATCATCCTTACTTTTCTATTCACCAACAGCCTTCCTTTTCTCCTTTTTCAAAATGAAATCTTTAAAAACATATTTATCAAGAAATTCTGAAAGAGATGAGAAAATGGCTCATTCATTCAAACTGTCTCTGTATAGAAGACAGAAGATATCCTGTACAATAAGAAAAACATGTCTTGTAAGATTAAATACAAAGTATTATGCATTAAAGCTATGTTTAGAATATCAACTGAAGTGCGTATTCCTTTTTTTTTAAGATACTCTTCTGTAGACAATCCTCCTTGAAAAGCATTTTGTGTGCACTTATGGCTTTGTTAGCGCATATTTGAATAAAAGATTTTTTTGTCTATACTTTCAGATTTTTGGTTTTAAAAAGAGGAATTTTTGCCACAAACTTCAGCAATATCAAGATTTCATAATATATAAGCATTTTGCAGATTTTTTTGTGTTTTGCATAGACTAATGAAAGTTCCTCTCAAAAGTTCACATCTAGAGATAAAGATCTGAGGGATGGCTTTGATGAACGTTCTTTTTGGAAGATGCTTTGAAACTTTACTGAAGTTAGGAAGAATTCTGATATAATTTGCCTTACAAGAGGAAAATAAGGTGGGGGAAGGGAAAATGTCCCATTTGAACATTTTCTAATGTTTTGACTTTTCAATTTAGATTTTTATCTTGTATTTGAAGTTTTTATTTTAAACTTGGCATTTTTTTTTAAATCCAAGAAGGAAAAAAAAGCTTCCATTAGTACCCAGCAAAAACTCTACAAATAGAATTTAAGATATAATTACACTATTTACTCTTTTCCCGAACATTAGTTCGGCTCTCTGCTTGAATCATGTATTTGGTACGGACATTAAAAAATTTAAGAAGGAAAAAATGAAAAGATCAAAACCCCAATGGTTTTAGAATCATGTTATGAAACACCATATTTAATTCTAATCCAGATATTAATGTGGAATATTGTGTATAGACAGACAGACGAAGTAATAAAGAGGATAAACAGCTTCACTGAAAACATGAGAGAACATGCAGGTTAGAGAGAAAGCTGCCTTCAGGGGTGTTGATAGAGAGAGATAGAGTTTTCATAAACAGATCTAGTTATTTATCATACAAATTAGAGTGAGCTATAAGTAAGGATTATTGAGATTACAAACATGAACTATAATGCAAGTAGGAAATCCTTTTGAATTCTTTAATAATTGATAGTAAGTATTAATGCATTATTTTGAAAAGATTCTGCTTCAAAATTAAGAATGTACCTTTTAATGTACCTTGTCACTTTGACACATTTTGTGTCAGATTATTACATGGCTTCTGCTTTTTTTCCATAATCTCACTATGATTTTTAATATTATGACACACTGTAAGTTCTACTCATGAGTACCTTCTTCTAGCAGAGACCTATCTAATTTGTCTGTAAAGTCACATGAATACCCCCAATGATAATGAAAGCATAAATATTCAAAAAAATAAATAGCTAAACAGAATCAGGTCCTGTTCTAAAGGATACTGCTGATAGATAGAAGTCTTTGCCCATCCAATCATTTTTCTATCTCAAAGGACATGAAAAAAGGAAAAGGTTCATGACCCCAAAACTAACATCAAATACCAGCACTGAAGAGGTAAATATTGCAGAAGAGGTTGGTGGATTGAGTTTTGGGGAAGCTGGGAAATACTTCCAGATGTGCAATGACCAGTTGTCATCCCTTTTTATCACATGTAGTTCCAAGGGATTCTTCTACCTCACCCCATGTATAATCAAATGGGTTCCTGTTCCCTTATGCTGAACATGTGAACTTTTACTACTGATAGACAGTTTTATTTATGTACAAACAAATTCTGAGCTTATTACAGGCCTGAGCCTTTAATTGCAACCTTTGTCTTGGTTGTCTAGATAGCACTCAATGAATCAGTAGTGTTCTTCTGCACATCTTTCATGAAAAAGATTAGGCTCCAATGACCCATTCCACTTTGAAATGTAATCACCATGGTAAGGAGCACAGGGTTTCTTCGCAGAAGAAAATTATTCCCTCTGGTCTACTTTGATAGTTCAACCATGTAAGTTCCATAGTCTTACTAAATAAGGATGATTCTGTGGTCAAGAGAGAGACATGATCTTAATTCCTAGCTGTACCAAGGATTTGCCATTTTAACAATATTTTTTACTTTTTTTTTTATTAGTTGTCATAATAGATTTCCTAATATGGGGACAGAGAGAGCAGAAAGCTGTCATCACGGTTATCTCTGTAACTGCCGCTTTGGGTTCTGTGGAGAGGGAGGAATATTTTGTATGTATATGTTTCCAACATTTTTGAACCTATGTGTGAATGCCTTGGGATATGCAATCATATCAAAGTTTAAAAGTTAAGATCTTTGCTGAAATAAACTTCTCTCACAATTGTGTTTCTCTGACAGCAAGGTTACTCTTGCAGGTTATCTGTCTTTGCTTCTGAAAATGTATTCCCTCTCACACCTCACCGAATACTGTTTTTTTCTCTCTGACACGTTTCTTTCATTCAAGCATAAATTACTTTTTAGTAATGTGCCACAAAAGGCTCATTACCACTGAAGAGCGAGAGTTTTCATTTTACACTCCCGTATTATGACACACTTTCCCCATTCCCATCTGCTCAGGTAAACCTCCTGATAAACTAATATCTCTGTCAGAGAAAAGTTATTTATTTGATCTTTTGGTTAAGTAATTTTTGCCTTATTGAGTAGTTTCCATTGTTTTTTCTCCCAAACTGTATTTCTCATGAAGCTTGAGTTGCTATTAATTGCAGAAGTGCTTCCAGGTGTCTGTGGCAACTTAAGCTCTGTTTAGAAAACAGACTGTTTTATATACCACTACGAGAGGTTCTCTCTGTGGAGTTAGAAAGGAGCTTCTAAACAAGACCTTTTATCCTCTTAACCTTGGTAATGTTCCAATATCACTTTTCAACAAGATAACTGAGTTGGAAAAGCTCATTCCTTATTTAAACTGACCTAGAGAGAACCCTCATGTGCAGGGAAATGTGTGTTTAATCAGCTCATAGCATTTCTTCTGTCAGGATGGAGTGTGACTGGCAAGGAGAAACTTGATTACGAAGAAAACCTGTAATTGATATAATGTGCTAAACAGCACTAAGGAGTATGGCACTTGCAGAACCAATTGGGGACTCCCAGGAGAAGTTATGTGAAAAATGTAACACTTCTGACAGCAATGTATTCTGATCATGTGTCATTCAGAACTGTTAGCATGCCTGCCATCAACAAAACTCTGGAAAAAAAGAACTTGTTTTTAAAAAACAAATGTATATCTCTATACACATAAAAGATACGGAAGTATTGGAAAGTTCATTACAAAATGTAAGCAGTTCATCTATTTCAGGAAGAAGCATTCTGTCATACTCCTGGATTTTAACTTTTTTTGTTTGGTTTATTTAGGTGGTGAGATTTTCTTCCCTTTTATAGTAATTCTTTTATTCAAAATGCTAACCTATTAAACACTCCCCAAAAGTTTGTTCACTTCTCTTTCAGAGGTTTCACAGGATTACTAAACAAAAAAAATGTATCACAGAGATAGGAATTCAGTCTGTGTCAGCTTTTGACTGGAATATGTTAAATTAACCCTTTGTGCTTCTGATGATTAAGAATAAAAATATATCGATAGCCAATTGCATTCTAAAAATACCAGATTAAAGGTTAATAATGAGAGTTTTCAAATTTATTCTGAAAGATAATAAACTTATGCAGTGAACTGAAGATCAGAAAAGCATTACTGATTCCCTTTGTCTAAAATCTGGCAACATACTCTGTTTACAAATTAATGAAAGTTTAACCAAGATGAGTTATAGTCACTCCCTTATGTAAGTCAAAATGACAGTCAGATCTCTACCTAATGAATTCATTATGATCAGTGAATGAATAGCTAATGAATTTGGAATTGAGGATCTTTCACATTAAAAATAATCCATAGGGAAATATCCAAGTAAAGTCTTGCAGAGATTTTACTCAAAATGCAAATTGCATGAAAAAGGAGGCTGGCTAAGCTGACAAAATTCATTGTTAATTCCTTAAGAGGCAGTGCAAGGTATAACAACAGGAGAATAAGAGTCTCTGGAATTACTTGATGCATAAACAACAGAATAGGATAGCTGTTTTTTTTTACCAAAAGTGTGAAGGTGTTACTGAAAATTCTGAAGAAAAACTCCTTAACACCAATGTCGCATTAAGAAACAGGCATTTTCTTTATCTTATCAGTGCCGGGTGCAAGGAGGATCTCTTCCTCAAATCACACACCCCGGATGCTGCCCCAACCAAAGCTTATATCACCCGATAACATACATATTCATTATTTCCCCCCCAAATCATACATATTCAAAACCTGATTAATAATTTTGCATAGCTGTTACCCATGCCGCTGGAGCTTAAGAAGGTCCGTTTTGTGTACTACATCGTGTTCTACCAGTTGCCGAAGAAATAGCATTTGAAGATTTTCGTGGGAACTCTCCCATACGTGGTGGATAATTGGCAAAGAAGCTGTGTTATCAGAGGTGGTTGTGATTTACGCAGGTTTCAGTTAGTCTTCAAACAGCTTAGCTTGCCCTTTCTCTTCTGTTTTGTCGTCTTCTGTGTCTCTCTCAGACCGTGGACTTCTAGTTTAGATTTTTCTCATTCCTTTCCCAGACCGTCAAAGTTTTCATCTCTCTATTGTACAGACTAATATTTACAAGGTAACATAACAAAGGGGAAGAAAGGGAGAAGCTGATCTCTTTTGATTACAGGACATAGAGAAGTAGCAAATCATCTGTGAGCCTTGGTTTTAGTGAAGATTAAATATAAGTAAAAGATCTGTGACTTGGCTTTCAAAAGTCAGAGTTTAACACTGGGAATCCATCAAGATTATATGTTAAGGAGCTCTATAAGCTGTGTTTGTTCAGACTGTCTGACATAGATGGAGATGAAGAATTCCACTTCATCCTGCAGTACTGCTGTCATGATTAAAATGCAGGACTCTCCTTTAAAAAGAGACTATGACTAACTATTTAGGGCAACTCTTCAGATCTATCAGTCTGTGATAAGGAAATTCCTGAATAAGCAAAGTAACAAGCAGTTGTGACAGAAGCACTCACAAAAATACAGAACAGACTAAACTCACACTAAATACCTAAGTCAAAGGAAAAACCTCCCCAGAGTTATGAGCTTGCACAACACATGATGGAAAAGCCAGAAAATAAGCCATGAAATCCTTCATTCATTGCATCAACTTTATATGATGCCTATTAGATCTCTCTTCAGTGAAAAGTGCTAAAATCTCAGTACTGACCAATCCAATTCAGGGATGAGTGGAAACAATTGTGATGAAAGCCTCTACACACAGAAAATACTGATTATTCAGGAGCAAAATGTTTTGCTACAGCACGTTAAATTTAGTATTTTCAAATTTTACATTAAGGATCAAAACACTTCATCTAAAGAAAACATTAAACAGGATATACTATTAAAACATACTAATGTTTCTCAAAATCAGAGCATGATTTTCCAATTTATAAATATAAAAACTTTTTACCAAACCAAAATTGTTTAAAATCTCATATTGAAGAATATTTTAAAGTATTTGCTTTTATTTGTTTTCATAAGAACATAGGACTTGAAAGGACCTCACAAGTAGTAGCTACTTCATTATAAATGTAAAAAGCTCCATTGTTCTGTTTATTATAAACCTGCTCTTACTCTTAGTTTGCACTTGCACAGAAGTTTGCATGTCTTGGAGAGTAGGGTTTTAAAAAATTTTGTATTCAATATTTAAAAAAATGTTTAGAATAAAGTAGAAAGATCTTGTAGGAACAGGACAATTAGGAAGGGTAAAAGGATTACGTGAAGCGTTGAAAGAAAATCTTAAGGAACTGAAGGTGGCCATAATGATTAGCTAGGTGGGATCAAAAAGTAAAATTTAAACTGCTATCAGATGCTTTTCACAACCAAGGTGGCTGATTTTTTAAGTTTCAGTTTCTTTTTTCTTTTATTAAAACAAATAATTAAAGCTTTCACAATAACTTTCCATGTCACTGGAAGTAACATAATTTTCCTAATTTTCTGCCTGAGAAGCTCAAACAATAATGGGAGACCCAGCAACACTGCTCATCCATTGTAGCAGTCTCAGATGACTGTGCTGATGGCTGTGGCATTTCTTGGACTGAAATTCATTACATTGTCACAGCAATTCAATAAATCAAAAGAAACATGTAGACCCCAAAGGGTAAAGGAGGTTCTTTTGAATACTGTTCCAGCTGTACTCTATGCATCAGAGCCAAAGGTCAAGGTCAAATTTTTCCCTGCCTCCCCTCAAATGGTAAAATGTGAGAACTCATTTGAAATGAGCAATGAAAAGCTGCAAGCTGTGAGAATGCAGGAAGACACCATACAAACAGACTTAAGAGGGCACAGGAAAAAAATATTTTGAGATACTTTAACTCTAGAAATGCTCCAGCTGAAAAGAGGGGCAAATCTGCTACTCACTAAGTAAAACATGAAATCTGCCAGAGTCCCTAGATTCAAAAGTTCAGAAGTCTACAGAAAACATTCCTTGGATATCACATAATTTTTGAAGTTTGGTATCTTGTGCCACACTCTATAAGGAAACTCAGAGCTGTTGAGATGCCAAAAATGCCAGGTGTATTTAGATCTTCAAGGCCTAGGGAATGTTTGCACTGAAATTATAGGTGCCTCTCTGCACTTCATCTGCAGAAATGCTCTATCTCAAAACACAATTAAAAGAAATTAAGCAGAAATTTTTACACCTGGCCAAAAACCAAAACATCTTTCTCAAGCAGTTGAATGAAGCTTGTAGAACTTCATATATTTTGATCATATTGATTTCAAGAGCTGAAACACTGAGTCTGATTTTGACATAAAACTGTAAGTTGTCTGATACCAGTTGAACACACCTGAATATTCCATCACTTGGTACAGATAAGAACATGTAAAAGGCAGAAGGTGCTTGGGATATTGGCTCATGGGTAAAATGATGTTGTAGATTCAGCCCAGAAAGATCTCTTGGAGACTTTGGCTGCTTAAGTATAGCAGTTATCTATATGAATATGCAGACTGAAATTTTTAGGGACGTAGGAATTATTCAAAGTTAGATAGATCTTTAAGACAACTGGATTGTTGATCCTTTAAAGTTCTATCAAGAACATCCCTCAAAAAATATGGTAGAGTTTCCTAACTATAGACTTGTGAGACTTATTCTGACATAATCTCTCCAGTCCTGTATTTGGAAACAATTGACACATCACTGAGCTTAAAAAAAAAACAGGGAAAATAAGCCTGAGGCAAACACCTACCACAACAAATTTCAAAACATCAAAATTTGGTAAAGATATAAGCAGCCCAATATAAGATTTTGTAATGAGAAGAATCAGTCATTTTTAATTATATGTCTTGCTATCAGGTCCACCTATAATTAACAGTATTCTACTCTCTTCTTCAGCTGCATATTCCTTTTCCACATTTATCTAGAATGAATCATACGGGAATATACATAGATCAAAATTCTCAAAGCAGAGGGTTGATGTATGAGGGCAGATGTCTATGTATCTCCCCAAACTAAGAGAAAGACCTAATTCTGACAGGCAACAAATATTATCTCAGCAGTCTCTACTGGTTTTATTAATTATTTGACCCTTAGGACTGGTCTGAAATGTATATAACCTTTAACAACTTAGAATGTATTCTAGAGGAAAAAAAATACTTTTCTAAACTTTCCTTGAGAGCAGAAAACAGCACCTTAGATGTTCATATTATGTGAGGCAGGAGCTGCTCTATTTTATCTAGTCTAACTAATCAAAAAACAAGAATCATAAATGTCAGCCTTGCATTTAGGACAGGTGAAGGACT
Source organism: Buceros rhinoceros silvestris (assembly GCF_000710305.1). NCBI lineage: Eukaryota > Metazoa > Chordata > Aves > Bucerotiformes > Bucerotidae > Buceros > Buceros rhinoceros. Next base: position 14,136 of record NW_010419120.1, read on the forward strand.
TTGTTGAACTTCATGAAGTTTCTGGTCCCTCGTCTCTCCAGCCTGTGAAGTCTTCCTGAACACCAGCTCTACCCTCAGCAGTGTCAGCGTCCCTCCCAGTCCGGTATCACCAGCCAATTTGATGACTGACTTTCATCTGATATTTTCCCACTCTAGCCCACCTCAGATGTTGTAATAGTCTGGTATTTTCTGCCATTTGTGCAGCCCCAGAACTTGTTGATTTCTGATGTTTGGTATGGCCCCTCTGTTAGCATTGACTTCAAGTACGGATATACCAGCTTATCACGACCCAAGTACAATGTACCAGGCTATGCAGTGGCGACTATCCACCAGGGATGGGGGGGAGAAATCGCTTCAGATCTCAAGTGAGCTTCTAGTGCCAGGGGGCTGTACCACCAAAAATGTACTAATATGCTATGCTTTGAAGCTTGCAATTAGATGCTTCTGTGCATATCATCTGTTTTTCAATCATCACTTGTAGCCAAAATTATGTTGATTTTCTCTGTATAGATTTGTCTTGAAACTTTAATTATGATTTACCATCTCACCTTTGGGGAAGTCATAAATCATCTGCATAGCATACTGCATAGACATTATGCTGATAACTTGGTTATTTAAGAGGATTCAGGACAGCCTTAATGCAATGTCACTTAAAACACATAACTACAGTGTAATAAATGTTGAGAATCTAAGAATTTTTGTGACATCATCACAAATTGTAATGATGTGATTATACATCATATCCTAGAGTCTTAATTACATTCACATTATGCAAGGAGAAGTATTTATACTAAAACAGACAATTAGGTGTAATTACACTAATGATGTAAATGTGCAAGAATTAACTGAAATTGATTTGAAAGGGAACTAGGGAAATGTATGCAAACAAAACACATTTCATGACTAAAAAACCCCAAACCTCTCTGTTAAACGTTAAGTCTTTATTATGTAGGAACATCATGCAAGGAAATGCCCCAAGGTCATTTTTTTTTCTCCCAGATCTACTCAATGCTGCTATTTTCTGGCCCTTAAGGAAAGTGAGAGATTTCCCTCCCCACCACTCCCCAAACAGAAAGGGAATCTCTTAAGACTGCTCTCCAAAGAAAATTATCTGTGGCTATGTAGATGGTTAGTTATTACATAGTGAAACTAAATGACACTCATTTTTAAAATATTTTCCCCAAGATAACTAAGATTTGTTGCATGCAGGTACCTGGTATGTCATTTCTTATTTTGTCAGTAATTTTTTTCTATCCTGACCACTTTCTTGCTCTCATATCCCTGTCTTATGTCCTTCCTTCCTTGTTTACAACAGGACATTAGCTAAATCAAAATTATGTTTTAAGAAAATCCTAGTCTTGACCGCCCCACCCGTGCAGTCATCCCATGATCTGTAGTGAACCTGACAGAGTTTTCTTCTACTTGATTTTGTTAGGATTTACCTGAAAAATCGTAAGTATTTTCAAGGACAGGGTTTTTTCTGTGAATCACAGTTTAAACCAAATGTTCTTATATGAAATGCTATTAAGAAAGCAAAGGAATGTTTTCTTAATCATAATAAAAAGAGTCTATAAACAAAGTAAACGATATGTGGGCAAATTGTTCAATGTTTCACAACTACAGGTAAATTGCACATTTAATGCACGCATTGATAATTTTCTGTCATTCTGAAATAAACTACTGTGTAGATTCTATGTGAGTGTGCATGTCTGAAAATGTGTGTGCATATGTGTGCGTATATATATATGTACATGCATATTTCATACCATTATACATGAACACTCAGATAGCTCCCCCTGAGAAAGTGTCTGCTTTCACTCTGAATTACAAAAGTTGCTAATTCTATCCCTGGATTGACAAGTAAATTTTTGGTTCACCATATTGTATAGATTGTCCAGAAATACTGCTTACAAGTACTCTCCTGGGGGAACATCATCTTTGTCATCCTTTTGTGTTTCTGCTCAGAAACATCCTTTTTGTGTTTCTGGGCACAATGAAATACTCAAATATTACAGAATTTTACAGAGAAAAATAAGTTTATGTTTTTCCAGTTTTACTTTATTCTAGATACACAAAAAAAGTTATGAAGTCATGACATGATCATCAATTCAAAAGCACTTGTAAATCTCAGCACACCTTTATCAGGCATTACTCTAGAAAACTGTGATTTCGTTTTTCAAAAAAGTGTAATACAAAGAGAAATGATCTCTCACCACGGTTTTCAGATCTTGAACAGGGCTGTCCTGACACAAATTTGAAAACTTACATTGCTAGTCCAGCCCTGATCTCCTTCGATGTCTCTTTGTTTCTCAAACCCAAGAATGCACTGAGGTAGACAGATGGCTGACTCGTCTTCTGCACCTTTGTATTTCTCTTGTAAGCCTGTACTGCATCATATTTCCTTACAGCTTATAGCTGTAATACAACCTTTATTCTGGATAGGTACTTCAATAAATCTCGTGGAAGAACAGGGAGTTTGCTTTTAGGTCAAAGCTTTTCTCTGGTACATAAAATTCAAAACTTTGTAAAGTGATAAATTGATGTGCACATAATGTAATGACATTTGTTGCAAAAAGCAGCTGAACTCAGCAAGCTGAGTTGTTGCACATCAGAAGTCCAATTTCTTAAGGAAACTCTCTATTTGTTGACCATGTGAATCAAAACTTGTCTCCTTACTGAAATACAGGCAGCAAAACAACTCTGATAAATATTCAACTTAGCAGCCAGAAGTTGGTCAGTAGTTATAAACTATTCTCAGAATAAGTGTCTTCTATACTGCCCTTAAAAACAAAGAGGAAGAGGAAGACTAAGTGGCAAAAGACTGAAATCTGTAGAAAGTCAGGCTACTTCAGCGCTTGTAGCGTTTCACTACTGCTTGTGACCCTTGACACTGAAGTTACTGTTACCCAGATTTCTCCTGTTTCAACTGTTAGATATGCAAAAATATGCTTTCAGGGTAAGGTTTCAATTCCAGGGCAACAAATTGCCTGTACGCATGAGAAAGCTGAACCGAAGTCAGTTGAACATTACAGACTGAAGCAGTATGTTTAATGGGGTGAATTAAGACACATAAGGGAACGCACATCACAAAAGGCAAACTGAATTCCCAAGACTTTCCCAAACTGTGTAAAAGTGACTTAGTTCAATAGATTTTAATTTTTTTTTAATGTATTGGCTTTCAGTTTTTTACTTAAAAAGAAAAATGTGATTAGGAAAAGGATTCTTATCCACTTTGGCTTTACTAACTAGCACCAACAAAATTATAGGTTTGTTAGAAGTCACTCCCTAGGAAAGGTAAAGAGCATATATTTTCTTAAGAGTTCCTTTTATTTTATTTAAATCTCTTTAATTCAGGAAAAATACTTAACAGTAGACTAAAAGCAATTGTGATAACAGAAACTAAAGACAAAGAAAATTACTGCATAAACTTGTGTTTGAATTTGAAATAACTCTTTCGTCTCACTTTAAATCTTTACTTTAAATGTTCTACTTCAAAGATTTTCTTTTTCATTGAAATATACAGTCAGATTATGGAGAGGCAAAGAATATTTGATGGGAAGTCAGCGATGAGTGGAAAAAGAAGAAAAAGAAGTGCTGTGTTTTGCCATGCATGCTGCCTCTTCATGGAGCCAGTAGCGCTGAAAGGAACATACAGGACTGTGACTCAGGTAAACTAACAGGCTAGACAATCACTCCTCTTTCCAAACTAACTCTTATTTATTATTAAACTAAGCTGATGTACTAATAAGATTGAGACATAAACTGACAAAAGCATGGATGTTAAAAGTTAAGGTTAGAATATGCCCCTTATTGTTTTTACCGTTGGATCTTAGTGCTGCCCTCTGATCTCCAATCACAGTTCACGATATGGTTGGTAAAAGAGAAATTTTTTCCAGAAGTGAAGTGACAAAGCCCTGTTGTTTCTTAGAGGGATGTGAGTTCTCATTCTACCCTCCATTTTGTCTCGAGCTGAGTTGCCTTGTAGGTCAATGTCAGCTGAAGCTGATTGAAAGCATATTTTATATCATTTCATTTTTGAATGGCATATGTGTGTCAGCCTTGTTAAGACAGCTACAAAATTGACACTAGACCAAAGACAGTGAGGGAAAAAACTGGTTATATACAAACTGGTTATATACAAACTGATTTCAACAGTTCTGAGTAACTTCTTTTGCTAGCATGTTCCCAGTCTTTTCTGATCTTTTTAGAGCCAATGACCCAATAAGATTTAATCAGAAAAAAAGCAGAAAACAGTTGCTTCCTTTACGCTTTGCAGAAGATAGGTGACATACCCTGTAGAATTCTCTACTACTTGTAATGTTGTCAATCTTTCAACCATTAAGGAATTCAGTAGTATGATGTTGCCAGGAGGTAAAATACGGAAAGAAGATAGCTACAAAATCTGCATTTGAACAAAAGATATGTGGAAGCAGAGTGTGACCTAATAGCTGTCTAGTTGGGATGCTTTTCTGGGAGGTTAGATGACTTGGTCTTCTGTTTTTAATGACTGTGTAGACCACAGGTTTGCTCCAGTGAATGCCAACTTGTTGCCTACTGTAATTTGATTTTTGTCAAAACTTCATAAACTCTAATGTCTAAAATTGGGGAAAAGCCTGAGATGAATTCATATCCATCCCAGGAGTGTTCTAGGAGCACTTGATTAAAGGAAGAAAGAAAAGAAGAAATATTCACTCTCAAAAGAAAAGAAGCAAAGAAGAAATATTCACTTTCTAAAGAAAACGTGATGTGAAGAGAGCATCTACAGCTATGATTCACAAGTAGAGCTGGAAATTCAGATATCTTTTAACCAAATGATGGTAATGCTTTTGTGGAGAGCAGTTCTTATGTAGCACGCAGTTCTTATGAGGTAGATTATGAGAATTCTTTCTGTCCTTCTAGTGTATGATGTTCTCAGTATGAAGTGGTTTACTTCCTAGATGTGGAGGGACCTCACAATCTAACTTTGGGTCCTGCGGATTCTAAGAAGTTGAAGAGCTGCAACACAGCATTTTGACACTTATTTCTCTTTTATGAGCTGAGAGCAGCTGTTTAAATGTGATTGAAATGCCTTCATTTTTTTTCCCCCCAGAAACATACTGGTTACAGGGCAACACTCTCTTTCAACATCTGTTCATCATATTACTCATATATTCAGCTTTTCCTGCTCACTCAGCATGTTATATCTCATTAGAATATACTAAATATTCTTCTGGAGTGAGCAGGGGGGATTCACAGGCTTTAAGTCTGCTTGTTCCAGCTACAGATGATCCTAAATCCATAACTCTTAGTTTTGACAACTGTGATTTCCCTTGTGGTTTCTCTTATGTGTAGTTATGCACTGCAATCTTAGTACCAAGAGAAGGTGGCAAACAGAAAGAACAATTACATCAAGCAATAGGACACGACTCAAATTCTATTGAATGAGGTAAATCACATGCAAATCATCACTGTTCTGTTGAGATGTGCAACATTCAAGTGGGCAAAATGATCATTTTTAGACAATTTTTAAAGTATTATGAGAACATGAATTAAAAAAATTCATATATTTTCAGTTTGATTTCATAAGAGGACAAGCTGTGTGTCTGTCAGGTCCTTTCTTGCTTCCTCTTTTGTGTTTTAACTAAAGTATTGATCAGCTTCGAGCAAATCTTAAAAAAAAAGAAGTGGTCTGAGAAGTAAGTTCTTACAAGTAGCATGAAAATCAGAAATTGCCAAATTTAAATTTTTTTAGAAATAACAGGTATATCTTTACTTGTGGGTATTTCTAGGTTGCAAAATCTGCTTGGAAAGAGCTAGCTGGCCAAGCACCATAGACAGACAACTCTTTTAGTTAACACAAGTTGCTCAAGACGAGCCACGGTACAAATCATCTCTTTTCTATATATTTAAGTCAGGTGTTGCAGAGAGGATGTTAGCACAGAATATTATGTGGAAAGCAGACCTGAAATTGGAGGAGGTTTATTTTCATTATTTCTCTTATACATAGAATGGTTTTATTTATTCAGTCTCCCACGTAATGTTAATATAGATCTGGATTCAACCCTGGCTACTTGCAGACATAGTTAAAATGCAGATATAGTAAAAGGAACTAGGTGTAGAATTCTGTACTTGTTTTGGCTGGGATGGAAATAATTTTCTTCATAGTACCTTGTATGGGACTATGTTTTGTATTTGAGATAAAAACAGTGTTGATAACACAGGGATGTTTTAGCTGTTGCTGAGCAGTGCTTACTCAGTATCAAGGATTTTCTGCTCCTCAAACTACCCCGCTGGTGAGTAGGTTGGAGGTGCACAAGAAATTGGGAGGAGACACGGCTGGGCCAGCTGACTTCAACTGACCTAAGGTACATTTCATACAATATGACATTGTGGTCAGTGATAAATGCTGGGGGATGAAGGAGGGGGCAGGTGTTTAGACTTCCCAGGTTAACAGTTATGTGTGATGGAGCCCTCCTTTCCTGGGGATGGTTGAACATCTACCTGCCAATGGAAATGAATTCTTTATCCTGTTTTGCTTGCACATGCATCTTTTTCTTTAACTATTAAACTGCATTTATCTCAACAGATGAGTTTTCACACTTTTACACTTCCACCTCTCTCCCCATTCTTCTGGGGAGCAGTGAGAAAGTGGCTGGGCGGAACTGAGCTGCCCATCTGGGTTAAATCATGACAACTACTCAAGTAGTGAAGAAGAATGTGAGCAAATACTCACATTATAAGGTGATATTCAGTATTTTCATTGGTTATTCTGCTAATTACTGAGAATAATAACATTAGTCATAAAATATTTTTTATTTGAGTTACCTTTATTTTGGTTTGCTACCTAGGTTTAAGAAAATGTTTGTTCAATTTTTGTTTTGTTTTTAGACTTTTAAATAACTGTAAGTTAGAATCTGTATTATGCTTCATCTGATCAGTTCCAATGTACTGCTCTGTACAAAGAAAAATGATTGTTATGTACAATCTATATTGGAAGTCTGAAGCATAACCTTAACGCTTATAAATAGTATTTGCAGATTACTTCAATATCTGTGTGCTGCTGCAGATTCTACTGAAACTGTTTTTAGGAAAGAAACGTCACCCTTTCAAAGTTCTTAGAAGTTTATAGCAGCCTGTCTACATTGCATCTCCTCCTCTCCATTATTGGTTTTGGCCTTTCTTTTGTTGTCTATAATCATGTGTTTTTGCTTTTGACCACATGACCATGTGTATCCAATGATACTAGCTAAATTAAAAGGGATGGTGTCTGAAGTATAAGACTGTCTTTCTACTTCGTCAAAATTTCTGTAACTGATTCTCTATGTACGCACTTTGCTGCTTTTAATATATTATTTGAAAAAATCTGATGCATATGAAAAAGCTCAAATGGAATATACTAAAATAATTCTTAAGGATCCAATGTGAAAACCATTGTCATGTATAAGTGTGCAGTTATGTGAGCCACTGAATATCCAGTGAAATGGCATTAAGCATCAAGCGCTCTTGTCCCCCATTTCTTTTACAAGGAGTTCTGGGGATCCCAAAATGGAGAAGGTTCTAAGCTTGACATATATAACTGAAATGACAGAATATATCAACTATCATTCCTTCTATATAACCTAGAAATATCAGCCTCACAGAATACTGTCTGAAAATTAAGAAATAGTTCTGCTGTGATTTTCAAGTGATAAATGCATAGTTTTATTAGACACGGTGACAAAAAATACACCAACTTGGGAAATCTTGCTTTTGCATACAGAACAATAGGACTGCACAGATATGCTAGCATCTATGTACAGTGATTTTTTATTAATCTAAGATCCTGAGTGACATACTGTAAAATGGTGATTTGTGAAAATCACAGAATAGCAGAAAAGATAAAATGCATTTGTTTTTTATTATCAGGTCACATAATTTCACCACGAAGATATAGGCTGAAGTAATGAGGTTACAAGGCATAAAAATCACACTGGCCAAGAATGCTAGCTGTGGTCAAATGATTTACTCATCAGCATTAGACTACATACGCAAAGCTTTTGGCCATTGTGTTCCCAGCTGGCAGCCACCACTAACATCTGGGCCATTAACATCAGAATTAGTAATCTAGAGAATTGTTCCTTCTATCACTTCCAGCTAATACTGGACTCCAATTAGCACTCTTCCAAGCCCACCTGCAAAAATGACTAACAGCTTCAAATATCCAAATGTTATAGATTGTGGAAGGTTACATGAACAGAAAATAAGATCACAGCTACTTGGAATATTCTGTAGGTTCTGGGTGTAGGAATCATTCCTTTCATCAACCCTTTAGCAAATGACTGTGGTGACCATTTCCTTAGAGACAGAGCTTGAAAAAAATTATCAAACAGAATTTTCCTGAATGCAAGTCTGCAGATAAAGGCGGAAGTTATTAAAAACAAACAACAAAAATACAAGACACTTCTTTTTCGGATAATTTCCCTCTTGAACTACTGCTGTGACACCTAGCATACAAGATTTTGTCAAGAGGACCCTCTTAACGTTGCCTACAAAACTATCTTTCTCAAATCAACCCATCATTGTCACTTTCCCCTATCACCTTGCTATGCTTTTTCAGGTCATTACATTCTTCGTGTGTTTAGTTTTAAACCAAATGTTTTTAAACCAAATGTACTGGAACCATAGTTGTGAATTTTCTAACAACACAGGGCCCAGTGCCTTTGTTTCTCCTAGAAATACTTAGTAATTAAAGTAAGTGGTACTATGGTTATAGTTGCAGATCATCAGTGGCATCACCAGTCTGCTCATCTCTGAAGGTATTTGCTCAAGACAATATAGTTGTCTAAGTTAAAGCTGAACTGGGCCTCGAATTTCTGTCTTTGAGAAGTTTGATATAAGCACAGAGTTGTACATGTTAAACTCCATGATATGTGGAGGAGTGAATGAAAGCATTTTCTTCCAAAAGGTCTTGGGTATATACTTGTCCTAAATTTGAGATTTTGAAGCCTTGCTCTTGCAACCTTTGATTCATATCCTCATTTTTGTAATTTTGTCCTGATTCCACCTGAATCTCCTAAGCTTCAAAAGGAAGTAGATATCCATTCAGCTGTGTCTTACAGTTACGTGCACCTGGATTTCTTCTCTATCTCTTTGGTTAGCCAGTAGGGTCAATAAGACAGAGCTGTGAATGAGGGATAAAAATCATTAGACTTCTCAAGATCTTGTGCATCTTTTAGGTATCCTGATGTTAACTCTGATATGTTTGCCTACGCTTATCAGGCAATTAATGAACTCAAGAGAAACTTAGAGCATGTGAGAGATGTGGACCAGAACTGGATAAACTTAATAACACTTTTATCTTGATATTATTTCTTAAGAGAGATTCTTTATTATCTCTTTCTCCTTCACTTCAACACAATTTAAAATGTTCCCAGTTGCAAAAGGCTCCAACAATTACATGAAAGCTTCAAAGTAATTTGGTTTCACCTGAATAGTGGATCTGTATAACATGTCTCTCCCTCTGAAATAACAAGACACTTACACTTTGAACTTGAGACTTGAGTGAAGCAGAACATCATGCTGAGAATTTGAATTCCTGTAATTTGATTTCAGAACAGTACATTCATCTCATTTGCCAATGTACAGAAGAGAGAACACTGCAGTCAATTATGGTCAGATGTGTAGGAATTTGTTTTGACTGGTGAGATAAACTGTGTGATGATTCCAATGTGCATGAGAGACACACAGAGTACCATGTTTTCAGATGTGGTAGAAAAAAAGGGGAAAAAAATTCAGTGGCAAAAAAAGACAATTTTTATGTGGGAAAAACAAATATAGCTCTCAGCCCAGAGTAATCCTGATCTGGACGTTCTGCCATCTACTATACAATATATACAATAGGATATGGAAACTCCCATTGTTCAGTAAATCAAACTTCTGTTAACTAATAATGAAGGCAGTCTCCACTGTCAGCAGACAGGGAGAATTTAATTCTTTGCTAAAAAATCTTTACATTCCTTACCAATGAAAACAATTGTATTCAACTTGTGAATCTAAGTATTTATGATTTTAAACTAGTAGGCAAATTTAAATGATTTCATGTTCCTTTATTTTCACAAATTCAGATATCTGCAGTAGTTATTTTACTGATGTCTGAAATTATTATCACAAACAGTAAAACAGTAAACAATAAAAAAGACATTTCCAGAGATAAATGGATGGAGCTTTACCAAATCCTTTGTTACTACACTGATTTACCTGGCTTTTTATACAGACAGTATAAAAACAGGTAGAAAGAACTTGTATGAGAAGGTCAAGTACTTTAATGACTGACTTCACACGAGCTTGATTCACTCCTTTGGCACATAGCTTCCTAGGGGAATCAGGGCCCTATCTTTCTGAACAAAATTATTTTGAATGTGGACAATTCAGTGTCTATTAACACTAATTGACTGGTGCTATAATCAGTCAAATTATAGCAAGAATTGTATTAATGCTAATTACAGTGGAGAAAGATGATCTTGTGCCAATAGTACAAGGCTGAGAGTTAAGGAGATTTTAATGTTTTTTCCATCTTTGCCACTGATGTTCGCTATATACTCGGGCAAGCCCTGTGAGCTCAGTTTACTATACACTGTTCTTGGTAAACTTATTTACTAAAATTTTCCTCTCTCATTTGCTGCTTCAAAGGAGAAGTGTGAGACTAACTGTTTGGCAGCACTTGGAAATTCTTCGTGTAAAGATACTGCAGAACTAATAGGATTTACATTGCTTTATGGAGCTGTTCCACCTATATATCACTGTGTGTGAGAAATAAGGGCCGTCTATCAGTTAGTTTTACACAACTAGCAAGAGATATGCCAAGATTCAAAGAGCTGGTGTCAAACACCACCCAAAAATAGAAACATGACTCTGAACATCATCAGCATACAAATAACAAAAATACAGGCTTTTTAGTCCAGGGTCTCAGTGGGCTTATTACAGCTGCCCGTTCAATACAGTGCTTAGCTGTATTAGAATATAAGGCAGTTGTTGATCCCAGGTATGTGCTTCATTTCACTGTATTGCAAGCTATTTGCAACAAATGCCCTTCACTACTGTTTTTCCTTGCTTATTCTCTCTGTTATGTAAGTCAGTGTACATGTATATTGCCATATGTGACTGGCTGAGAGCTATTTTGTCAAATGAAGACTGAGACATGACAAAGAAAAAAGAATCTTAATGCAAAAGCAGAAGTTGCAGGAAAGAGGTGATTATGATGTTGTCTGCCCTACCTACTGACAACTCTGTGTACAAGAACACCTCATTCTGGAAGCACCTTTTGGCTGAATCACTTATATTTATTACTAAAAAATTATGTTTTTAAAACCCAGGGACATTTTAACAGGTCGTGTGAAAGACCACAGTCCCTACAACTACTTCTGCCTCATTCATCCACACCAATTAAATGATACTATGGTACTCTGACAAAGTGATATTCCCATTATGTCTGAAGGAATAAATCAATCCTTCCAAAGTGTACTGTTTCAGTCAGTAAAAATGAGGAACACTTCAGCACCAACATTCTGGAAAACTGCCATCTTAATCCAAAGCCAAAACAATTAGAAGAATAATGTTATTAAATATTAATGTAGGTCTTTCAGTTTTTATTCTCAGTTACCTTTTCTTCAACAAAATACAGAGGAGATACAGTCTTTAGTAAATATTTGTCTTATTTGTTTTTACTGTAGCTTTTACAAAGGAAGGAAAATCTCAGTCATTACAGTAAGTATTAAAACATCTCAGGATTCTTTTCCAAACCCAAACCTTCCTCTGACTTTTCAGTCAGGTGAAGTTGCCAAACTCACAGTGCCCTCTATCTAATTATCCTGGGTAATACCATTCCTTCTCTGCTTGGAAATGTGCACTCTGCCAATTAAAAGAGCATACCTTCCTTCTGTTAATATCACTGCCCTTAATTAGAAGTTTTGGTGCTTTTCAAGAGAGACCAGACAACAGGCCATCTGTTTAGGCAGAGGTTTATTTAACATTGCATATGTAATACCTGGATAACTACAGTCATATGATTAGCAAAGAGCAATTGCCTTAGTCAAATAGCTCCTGTCTCCTTGAGCAACTTCAGATGGCTAGGATCCTCTTTGGTAACATTCTCTTTACTTCAGTTCAGGAAAATCCAAAGACTTTAGTTACTATTTCTTCATTCATAATTGCTATTTTATATGTTAATGCCTGTTTGCTAACTAATTGTCCATCTTGCTGATGACCAAATTAAATATATGAGTGGGATTAAACTGTAAGAATTTAATCCCTAAATTTTTATGAAAAGGAAAAGCCCATTCTTCTACTCTTTATTTCACATACCAACAACAGAAGCAACAGTTATATCACTTTATTATTTTGCATTTGTATTATTTTTGTGACAAGCCATTTCCAATGGCTAAAATATGCAGAAATTATATATCACCTGTGACTCATATACTGTCTTAGAATTCAAGCTAATTTTCTAGGACAAACCAGTGTACTATTTTTTTTTTTTTAAGAAGGGAGAAAAGATGGAGAATAGTTATCCCTTCATTAACTGTGAGTACACCAAGAGACTGTATGCATCAGGATATGACAGTGGAAATGGAGGCAAGAGGGTAGATGATCCTAGGGTAGTTTCTTTATTTCTTTTTTTAAAACTTCTTTTCTGCCTTCAAAAACCCCGGCCCATAGCACAGTAACATTTTCCAAGATTTTTTCATAAAGTAACATTTAACAAGTCAATATTTATGCTGAAAAATTGATTTATTAGAGGATAGTATCTCAAAGCTGAACTTAAAGTGTTTCTGTGGCTTGGTTATCAGCATAGTCCAGTGTCTTCAATGCTTCCACTCTTTACAATTAGGCTGATAGGAATGTTGATCTAATATAGTCTCATTAAAATGCATTTATTTTAAAATGTAATATGATCATACATTTAGAATGTCAAGATGTGAATGATAAAATGAACTAACAGACTTATGTGTAAAGGGCAACAGCATCTTCACATATTCATCATTCTAGCTCCATGAATTTTGATTCAACTAGACCATCAAAGCTGTATTTCTGGAATCAGAAACAGCTTACTTCTATTAATACAAACAAACTACTTCTGTATTTGGAAAACAATCCTATAAGGACCAAACTGTGTAAACACATTTTGTTCCTCCAGATTTTGGCTTAATTATCTTCTCCCCCTGCTCTTCACTGATAATTACGGTCAGTTCCCTTTATGGAAACAAGGGATCTCTGCAAATTATAGTTCAAGCCTCTAGGAACAATTGTGATTTGTGTTTGTGTTTTAACAATTATTTACTATGATTTATGTCTGTGTTTTAAGAATTACTTAACAACAACAAAAAAAGTACACAGTATGCACTCTTATACCTAAAAGTATGCTTTTAGGTGGACAATCCAGATTCACTAATTTTCTAGTATCATCGCATTTTTCTTTGTTTCGTTACTTGTATTAATTATTACAGCTGCTCTCCCATTTATAATGGTATAATCCAGATGACTCCTGGTAGGCTTTGAGGAATTATTTTGTGCTATAATTGGATATATGACAATGTGGAGTCATCTAAGAATCCAGTATGTTAAAGAACAATTCTTCATTCTGGATCATCAAATGATCCAACAGCCAATTGTACTAACACAAATAAAGCAGGAATCACAGTTCCAATACGGACTACAGCAGACTCGTGCTGCCCAAACTTGTGCACATCAAAATGCTCAGGACGCATGTGAAGGACTTTTTTGTTAAAAGATCAGTAGAACATCCTACCAGAGATCAGATATAAGTCACTACATTATATCAAAAGTGAATTACAAGTTGCTGTGTCCAGCCCTTGAAAGAGTATTTCTCCGTACAGGTAAATTTGGGATTTTAGAACTCTTTAAACCATGATCAGAACCACAAACCACTACTTTAGTAGGAACAAATTTAAAGTGACCTATTTGGCCACTCCACTTTCACTTTATTTTTCCTGAAATTATAACCTACTGATGCAGGGAAGAAAAACCACCAGTCTGGAAGCAGAGTTTAAGTCCTTTCATTGTGGATTACAGCTTTGGCATCAACATCAAATGTCCATCAGGAACACCACTGCTAACTCCTGATACCCCGGTATCTTGTTAAACATGTTCTAAAGTAGCCAGCTAGGATGTATAATGGTGGGAACAGAAGGGCAACTATAATACTACAATAACAGAAATAAAAATTGATATATTTAAAGGTATAGGAAGATAAATGTAACAAAAATATTCACAACAAAGCTTATGTGCATATTTTTTGTTGTAAAATAGAGAGTTCCTATATTGCAGTCAAGTGCTACAAATACTGTCTACGAAAGTGTGGATAAAACTAACACGTCAAAAAGCCTCTAAGGATATAATGACACTGCAGGCCTCAGCGTGGAGAAGCTTCGAATGTGTGATCTCTCCAAACTTTATGACAGTCTGCAGTGCAGAGGAAACCTTGCCCTGTTTATATGCTCATACTATACAGTATTCATCTGTTCTGGTGTCTCTCTTGTCTCTGCTGCTTCAGATTCTGTTTTCCTTTACACGCCAATGTTCATTTACAGAAATATATGTGTTCTTCTAGTATCAAATGCATTAATTCCGTATTATAAATAAATGTAGTGCTCAAGGTGATGCATGAAAACATGTTAAGAGAAATCTTTCTGTAATAACCTGCTTATGCTTTGCACTTCAGTTGCCTTCCTCCTTTTCAGGATGATTCTAATATCAAGAAGCTACAATCTGGCTTCTGCTACTGAGGTAGTTCCCTCCCTTCTGCTCCCTCTGTATTTCTTCCCTCCTTATAGCGATTACATTCTCTTCCAATTACATCACTACAAGTTTAAAAAGACATCACTATTTTATCTCCTTTGGAATGAGCTACTCTGAAATGCATTAAAAAAAGAAAACATAGAGTGACCAGCAGACCAGGTGTTTCTGTCAAGCTTTTTCTGTGAAATATTTTCCATTTCAGCAGAGCAAAACCTAGCCGTTTAAACCCACTTAGTTTTTCCCTATTTATTTTTAGAATAAGTGAGAGTAATAAATTGGTTTGCAAGCCAGGTCTTATTACAAAATTAATCTCCACTTTATTCAGAAAGACACCATGAAAAGAGAAAGGAGAAGGGAAAGAAGAAGGAAGCCTCTAAACACAAGTACATCTTACACATCTTTTCTGTTTGAAAGGTTTTTACTAACTCTAGTACAGGCACAAAAATGTTTAAGCAAGTCAGCTTTTCCTCCATTAAGGATTATCTAAGTAGAAAAGTGTATGAGGATTTGTTACACAATTTTAGCCAGATTCAGTCCACCAAGTTTGTCCTGCTTCTTGTCATGGTCTTAGGATATCACACTCACCATTTTTTACTATCGTGCTTTCTTCTCTTTAAAAATTGTATACTCCTCTCAGAGTCTACTTGCTAATTCAGTGTTATATTTCTCCAGGATTATCCATCTTACTACAATTATCATCTTACTTTCCTTTGACTACAATGCAGGATTTCCTCCCAGAACAGTTGCAGGCATTTCTTCCAGAGGTTTTTATTTTATTTGATTTGATTTCTTTTTACTCTCTTCAGATCCGTTTATAGAGTGAAAAGTAGTGCACTTTACTCCAGGAATATCCAAGACCATGCAACATGTCCATCACTGCTTTCTTGAGATACTTTTTTATTCCTCCTCCTTCCCTGAAGAAACAATTCGGTGTTAACAGAGTCTAATATCAGACTTCACCTGAAATTGCATACTACCTTGGTACAAGCATGCTAATCATGTAAGTCAGCTGCATGACATCTCTTTCTATACAGCTACCTTAAAAATTCCGTAAGTTATTGTCTTACCAGTTCCTGTCCTCTAAACCAGGCAGGCATAACCTTTCTAACATATATCCCTTTCTCTCATGCAGAATCTTCTCTAATGTACAAATTCTGAGTCTTTACTTGACTCCGTGCATGTGTATGTATGCATTCTGACAGAATTTCTAAATTACAAAAGAAAAAAAAGAGATTAGGCATAAAGAAGGAAAGTAATATGCACATGTATCAGCAATAGTGTGGCCAGCAGGAGGAGGGTAGTGATCGTCCATCTGTACTCAGCACTGGTGAGGCCACAGCTTGAACACTGTGTCCAGTTTTGGGTCCCTTACTACAAGAAGGACATTGAGGTGCTGGAGCGTGTCCAGAGAAGGGCAGTGAAACTGGTGAAAGATCTAAAGCACAGGTTTTATGAGGAGCAGCTGAGGGAACTGGAGTTGTTCACCCTGGAGAAAAGGAGCCTCAGGGGAGACCTTATTGCTCTCTACAACTACCTGAAAGGAAGTTATAGGGAGATGGGGGTCAGTCTCTTATTCCAAGTAACAAGCAACGGGACAAGAGGAAATGGCTTCAAGCTGTGTCAGGCCAGGGGACGGGGGAGTGAGTAGGTTGGGTATTATGAAATCTTTCTTCATTGAAGTGTCGTCAAGCGCTGGAACAGGCTGCCCAGGGAAATGGCGGAGTCACCATCCCTGGAGGTATTTAAAGGATATGTAGATGTGAAATTTAGGGACATGGTTTAATGATGACCTGGCAGTGCTGGCTTAATGGTTAGACTTGCTGATCTTAAAGGTCTCTTCCAATCAAAACAATTCTATGATTCTATGATTGTTTCTATGATTCTATGCACATACATGTATGTATGTGAATTTGTATATATACAATCAAATTGATGCTTATGGTATTCAGCATCACTGAAGGCAGTTTTTCACATACAAACAACAAATTTGTATTAATGTAGCTCCACTCCATTCTGGTACAGACAATTCAGAATGTGAGAAGCTACTTTACCCTGTATTTTATTTTTACTTAATTTTCCATATTTATGATTTTTTTTCCTCCTAAAAGTAAACTTCTTTCCATTAGGAATGAGGCCATAAATTTGCTTACAGATTGACGACTAAATGTTAAGATCTCTTAGTAACAACAACATTTTCTGGATATAAACTGACAAATTAAAGCTTTCATTTATAAGATCTGTAATTTTTCCCTCGTGTATGTGGGGATGCATCACCTCTCATCCCTGTGTTCAGAATAGAAAAGTAAGGAAAAAACAATAATCATAACTACTTTTTAATCAATGCTGTTCTTGGAGAAGAACTAGAAATACATTGATTTGCTCACTTTCTGGGCAGTATCCCTATGTAGCTAAAATTAGTAATATTTTATTACACTCTCACTGTTAGCCTTTCAGGAAGGTTACTTCTGCAGTGATACTATCCACTAATTTTAAACACCTCAGTACGTACTTGGTCTCTCAGACTGCTTGAACTTCTTCTACAAAACTGATCTCTTTGGCTACTATGCTTATTTTGTGCTGGTTTTATACTTCGTTAATTTATGCTTGATTCACCCAATGTCATCATTAGTTTAAACGATGCAAACCTTTGTACAGAAGGATGAAGTGATATAACTAAATAACTGAAACACGTTATACAGCACCATATACAAGATGACCTTTTTAAGAATATTGGTGTTTTCTTCCTCTTGACCCACATCATATGCTAGAACTGGATACACAGGACTGTGAATCTTCATGGCAATATGGGCAGCAACCCTTATAGATAAAACCATGCTTAAGACTTTCACGGTAACTCCTGTGTATCTTTCCTAATCCTTGCTGGCAAGATGCTTTCAGCTTAGCTTAAGCACCACTAACTCAATACATGGAGTTTCAGTATGATGTGCAAAATACCTTAACTGTTCATGAATTTCAAAATGGGCTATGAAGCTTAGGATAAAAGGTGGGTTGTGTTTTTAAACAGAGTTTTATGTAATTACTTTCCAACTGCATGAGAAGATAATCAACAAAGTACAAAATAGGTAATTCCATCCCCAGGAAATCAGTGTAGATCTTGCCAATCCCTTGGGACTATGGGATCTCCTAGCATTTTAATCATAAGATGAAGAAAAGATTAAACTGATAAGCTGTGACCTAGAAAGGGTCCATAGAGTGTGTGGTCCATAGAGTATCAGCACCATCCAGAATCTTTCCCCATACACCAGGAATCCTTGTGGCAGATGTTGTAGATGAGCAAACTATGAACTAGTCCAAAGAGCACTTGGTCCAGGGAATAGAAAATAAGCTGAATATAAACAGAGTGGAAAGGATATCAGGAGCTGCTTGTTGGATTGGGCTGGTGAGTCTGAGGATAATTCTTGGTTACTTAACTCCTTGGTTTTTTACATTCATCTCATATGGAGAAGACAAATTTCATGTGAGGTACCTCCAGAAAGAGTTCTTTTGAGGCGGGATTGGCAGACTCACTGCCCTACTTTTTTCTTTGCTTCCTGGTTTGTTTTTTCCTCAACTGATATTTGAATTTTAGTGTGTGCTTACATCTGGATTAAATTTTCCTGAAGCAGTGTTGGTAGAAGCTGGCTGTGAGCTTAATGCACTGCAATAGCTCAGTGAGTGTTCCAAGTTTCACCAGTTGTTTGTGGTTTCTAGAACAATTCCATTGCACGATCTTCTGCTGGAAGACTACTACTTCCAGTGGAAGACTTTCATCACGTGTATTTATGGTACTAATTTCTGTTGCTTAAATATTTCCTCAAATCAGGCAATCATCCTCTGGCCAGCTAAGAACAGATTCTTTCATTTTACTCCATCTCAGGATTAGAAAAGGGTCTGAACAAAGATGTGAGAAAATTAAGCCAACTGTATAGAAACTAATGCTTCAACATAAGACATAGCTCTTATGGAAACAAAATAAATTTTCTTATTATTTTTAGTAGGAAAAATCATTAGCTGTTAAAAAATATTTTTTTTAGTTATAGAATTTTTCCTAACAAACACACAGAATCTCCTTCTCTGGGAAAGCGGAAAGACATATGGTAAACACTACCATTTTTCCATTATATATATAATTTTTTTCATTATAGCTCTTCCTGGATAGAAAATGTTATGTCTAAAGCATTCAACTACTTCATAAAACTACAGAAGAGACCACTACTGACCTTCTCATTCTGGCATTGGTTAACAAACCCAGTAAACACAAAAATCTCGGTTATATTTTCTCTCTGTTGTACTGAAGACAATAAATGTGTGTGGAGCCATCTTAGTGGTAATATGCAGGCATTTCTCCCTTTTTATTTAATTTGTGGTGCTTTTTAAAGCAAAGTGATTGAGGTTTAAAATTCTGAATAATAGGGCTTCCATGGTAAAAATGCATAGTCAAGAATAGAAGAATAGGTTTCACCTCAGTTTTTGTTTGTTTTGTTGTTTTTTTTTTAATAACGAGATGGAAGTTCTGTGAGATTTTATTGCTTCACAGATCTCTAAAAATTAATTTTTTCATTGTTCTTTCAGGACTCCAAATTGTTCCACGTATCCCCGCCATGCAAAACTACACACGTTAACATCATACATCTACACAAATCATACACCTACACCAATACATGCACATTTAACGTAAACTAATGAAAACTGAGAAGGGATATTACTGCTTCTTATAAATGAATGAAAAACCTAAACACAAGAAGATTTTTAGAAGTTAAAAGAAAATTTTAGTGAAGAAAAATGGGTACCAGTTATCCCTTACTAAATTTCAGATGGTTCCATATAAACTGTAAAGACTTTGGCAGTAGTGAGGAGTTGTACCTTTGAGAGACTAGTGCAAGAGCTGCCGGCACCAGTCAGTTTACACTCCTGATTAATTAGGAATCAGATACAGAATGAAGTATATTTCAGTCAAACTATAATAGTGTCTGTTTAGGGGGAGCCAAACATCTCATTTCAGAGGTAAATAGGCAAAGAAGTTTTTACAGTGGCTGGGGAAAAAAATGGCCTAATCTGTTTCCCTTATTTCCTGAGTTATCTTAAATGCATGACTGCACTTACAAGGGTAATCTTTTGCAATGAAGTGTGGTTCAGGTGTATCACTGTTAGTTCCCTTACCTCTTGTCCAAACAGTTGGTTGAAGAAGATGTCAAAGCAAGGAACTATGGGACTAATCTAGACTGTAATCTAGATTTATGTCTGTTGAACTATGGAATAGTACCCAGAAAGCATTTAAGTAAGAAAGCATTCTTACTGAAACAGAACTCTCTGAAAGTGAGATAAAAGTCACCATTGTGGAAGGCTTGGAGCTACAAGCAGCAATGACAAAAAAAAAAAAAAAAATTCAGTGTGACTGAGGTCTGAGCTACTTCCACATTGACACTGCTGCTGGCATTTTGATTAAACAACAATAAATCATGTAATGACTGTCCTGGGTCCAACATGGTGGAACCGGATGCTCTTCTGTTGTCCGGCTTTCTTCTTCCCAGAGAGCTGTGGTTTTCCTGAGCTTCCGGGAAGGAGGACACGCCTCTTTGAATGAATTCATAAAAGGGGGCGTGTTGAGAGATTCGACGACATCTTGCTTTCCCCTCTGCTCTATCTACTGTCCTCTCTATCTTGTCCGTGCTGCGGCTTTCTCAAATATGCCGTGCAGGACTCATGAATCTTACGCCCCGGGACTGGAAACCTTTATCGAGGAGAGAAAGCCACGTCCATGACCTGCTATTTCCCTGAAGCAGTAAAAGACCCTTCTGCAAAATGCGCAGAACCTTCTCCGTTTCTGCTGATTCCCGGTGGGGGTGGTCTAATGAACTGTTTTGCCGTGACGGATTGACCCAGCGGTACCCCTTATCTCTGTGGCGGATGTAGTAGGCACCAACGTGGGAGGGAATTTGAAGATATTCCCTTGGGAAGTGACCAGGCCGGCCCGTGGCGCAGGTGTGTGTGT
>NW_010419120.1:35079-42017 GCF_000710305.1 Buceros rhinoceros silvestris
GAAGAGTTCTCTGCAGCCACTCCGGAGGAAAGAGGGACTATGTTTTATTTGCGTGAAAGGTTTGCTTCAGGAGAAAGTTCTTATATCGAGAACTTGTTCGTCAGATGAACGGACTGGACTTTCCCTTCCTCCTTCCCCCCTCACTGGCGCGGTGAAACATTGAGGGGGGGGAGTTTGTTCGTAAGCGGGGATCGTTTCGATCAGGAGATTTTATATGTAACTGTACACTTTTATCTATTCTCCCTTTATCTCTTTCTCTCCCTTTTCCAGTCTGGTTTAACTTCGAAAATTATTTTATTTTGGGGGTGTTTTACTATTAAACTTTTCTGTTCCTATCCTTTTCATATGTAGTCTGTGTGTTATCATTTCCTTTGCCCAACTAAAGCCTTAATGAGCTCGTTAACGTGCTGATAAGCCGTTAACAAGCATCAAAAGTTTTTTTGTGTGTGGTTTGGCTGGTTTTGCTTTTCCAGCTGACACACTATTTTGTCGCATCCCTTTCGGTAGGAAACAGCCCCCCTTTTTCAAACTGTGACATGACTGAGTGTTGAAATGGGTCAAGGTCCATGCTTTTGCCACAGGGTATGGCAAACAATGGCAACTTGTTGATGAAAAAGACTCCTGGTAACAGTAAAACTCCCCCTTCCTAGTTGTACTAAACTGCATGTACTCAGTTGAGTCTAGTCCTGGGAGTTAAGCATGACTTGAGTGAGAGACCACCAGGACATTTTAGGTATCAAACACACAAAACAGGAATTCAGGACTGAAGTCTAGAGAACAAAAAGCAAACAAACAAGGGAGCTGCATTTGGTCTGGCTTGTTCTACCAATGGAGAAAATTTGAAGAACTATCCCACCACCATACACATGCATCAGAAAGTCAGCTAAGGTGTTTTCTGTACATCTGAGAATAGGGGTGAACCTAGTCATCTTTTGATCTTACCCAAAGTCCCTGCTCACTGTCCTTATAGCAAAAGTGGGTGAGAGAAGACACAGGAAACACCCTTGGACAACACATGTGCAGCCCGCTGGGTTTTCAGAATCTTAGCAAAGCTCTGCCTCCTTTCTAAAATGCCTACAGAAATTAGACTGCCTAGCCTAGAAATATACAATGAAAATCATCTGAGCAATAAATCCACCCTGGACAGATTTCTGCATCAGTAGCCTGTCACAAGCGTAATTTTGACTTGTAAGTCTGAATCAGCAAAAAGACTGAGTGCGAAAACAGTTTAGACAAAAGCTCCACTATTTAAGTTCAAAGACTTGAGTGATGTTCCTCACACATTAATTAAATGAAATTAATTAATGAAAATACATACTTGCATATTCTGTATATTTTTATATATACATAGCCACATTGTGGAATGTATTTTCCCATGGTAGTAAACTCCTTGTTACAATCATTTCTGTAGCTTTTGAAATTGTATCATGTTAAATGCCAGATTCCTAGTGTTCATATTTTTGAAATTTGTTGTCTTAGGCCAATTACATCAACTTCTTACTTTGTTTTGTTTATAAAACTCTAAGGTAAACTGTTGACTTAAACAGGTTCTGGTTGGAGGTGGTTTGGCAGTTGTCGTTCCTATAGAAATCATTAGAAAGCCCAGTTGTGGTCCATTACTCAGTTTTAGCACATACATTTTCTGGTTTTTGATCACAGAGGGTTTGTAAAAGGAGAATAAAAGACTTTTGAATAGGTTCTTTGGTGGTACATGGTAAACTTCAATTATTTGTTCCCAGAAACTTTTTTTTTAACACAGAAGTGAAACCTCTTTGAAATGGGGCATGATTCAGAAACCCCTACTAGAAAAGTATTAAACATTCTTTCATTAATAACAGTAATCTGGAATCCCTGAGTGCACTGTCACTTTAAAATGTAGATCTAAAGATGTATTTTTTTTCCCCCGCAGTCCATCATTAAGCTGAAGCAATTTTATAGATGCAGTGTTGTAGCCACCACCTCTTCCTGAGAGGCAGGAGGACAGCATGCTGTTAATGCATAGCTGTCATTCACAAACACGCCTGCAAAACAATTGGGCAAAGCCATTAGTCTGTAATACTCAAAATTTTCTTCTCCTGTAATTTTTGGTAGATTTGCTTTTTTTGACTTGCAGAATGCTGTAACCCACTGCTACCAGTTCATGGTACAACCATGGCGTGAAGCAAAAACCAGACAGTTTTCTTTCTGGGGCAGAAAAGCAATTTTGTTTTTCATCTCAACTTTCCCTCTGTCACACACAGAGACTGGTGGATTCTCTCTCATACTTAACGACTTTTACCAGCCACTGATCTCAGAGGGAAGAGCTTGATAAGAGTTTTCCTTTCTCCAAAAATGCTAGTTTCCTTAGGCAGGCAAAAGTTCACAGAGAAGCTGGCAGGCTTCTTCTGCTTTGCAGACATATTTTGTAAAGTACAATCATCCAGTGTACTTGAAAAAGCTTAACTTCTCCCCTCAGAATACAATCCTAGTTCTGAGTTTCAGAGGCTTTTTTGTCCCTTTTCAAAAAAAGGATGATTGTACTTTTCACCAGCAGCAAAGTGTAAGGGAGAGGAAGATGAGAGGAGGCCTGGCAGCAGATATGTTGCAACAAGCTGATATGTCTGCAACAAAGTTAGTCTGATTTGAAAGCCAGTCTAGATCATTGCTAAATTCCTTGGATTTGTTAAAAGGAGCACGCTTCCACTGACACACATGCACACACACACACACAGAGAAATTAACTCCTGTAAATACTTTATGAAAAACCTTATGTCTGATACCATTTTCTTTCTACCACATATGCATCTCAATTTCCAGCTTCAGTAAAGACAGAGCGAGGGGAGAGAGAGAATAAGAATGGAAAAGGAGTGAGCAGCTTTAGTTTAAAATGCAGACAAATCTGCCTTTTCTGCTTGATGGCCTGTAACATTTCCATGTAGTGTACTTTGCATGGCAGAATAGCTACTAGTAATAGAATTTCTCACAGTGGAGGTTAATTACTTTTCAGCTACAGCAAAATAAATTTATTGTCAAGCCCAGTGACAGGAATATGCCACTGTCACCATTTTTACCTGCAGTTTTAATTCGCTGTTATTATTTGACACCAGCTTGCATTCAGGGGGCTGATCTCCTGAACAGTGGGGTTTCCCAAAGGAATAGGACAGACCGGCAGTAATATAGTATCAAGACATGTGGAAAAGAGTACACCTCACCTCTTCCCCAGCACACTGCAAAGAAGATTAAGTGACCTGTCTCTCACTTTAAAGAACAAAAGAGAACCTTGCACTTGGTGAAATAAAAATTACATGGTAAGGTGCCCCTTAAAATACAGGGCAGAAGAGTAAGATGGCATATCTAATCTAACCTTATCCTAAGCAAACCTACAAAACATACCACCTGCTTTCTTTTTTCAGATGTGATTTTTTTTGTTGTTGTAAAAGCTGAACTCAGTGGATGAGACTCCGTATGTGGTAGTGAATGATAGAACTCATTTCTTCTAATTGCCTTCACAGTCTTCAAATTAGTTCTCACATTTCTTTGTCTTGAAAGAAATCCCTTCTGTGGACAGTAATGCCATTTATCAAGCGTTGGTGTGATATGCATTGTCCCACTCTAATCTTTAACTAATACAGAGTCCTGTGTGAAGCCACATTAGAAATCCTTAGGGACATAATAAAATCATGCCTTGGGCTTTCTATCTTCCACTCAGGCTGCTTAGATTAGAAAAGAAAGTCCTTAACTCATGTAGCTCCCCTAGTCAAAGTCTTATTTTCCAATACTTAAGTGGTTTTCATGATTCTGAGGAAATCAACACGCTCATAAATTTGCCTGGCTGTGCACCTGGGCCTAATGAAGTGAGGTTTTTATGCCTGAGGCTTATTAATGCCCTGCTCAGGAAATATACGGAAAAAACAGTGTCTCTACTTTTACCAAAACTGTTGTTGTTAAAGGGACTGGAGTGGAATTCCTGTTTTTGCAAACCACAGGAGGCATCAGAGTTTTCCAGATCTTTATAAACCTTCAATTCCCGTCTGGCAATAGAGTTGGAACAATTGGGTCTACTTGAAGCTGCTTCTCTTTCGGAGCATTAGGTGCAGTTCTGACCATTAAAGCAGAGTTGAGCTTTTGTCTTGGAAATGAGGCTGGCCCAGAAGGGTGCTATTCAGCACAGTTTGAATTTCTGATTCACTTTGTGAGCTACTGGAAACTGCTTTATGTTGCTTGACTCATATTATTCATCTCCATGAAAATCTGTATTAGTGAAATGTCAGCTCCTTTGCGGTAGCAAATGGGGCTTTATAAGGTGTCTGTAGGTTCATAACAATATTAAAACAGGCTCCTTTCACTCAGAAAAAGTTTCCATGGTATAGTTTCAACCTTTCACACACACACACACAACAAAAGCAGCACAGCGGAGTTAATATCTACGGCACCAAAATGTTCATACTAGTCTCATTCATCATTGTCCATATGTATTTTGGTTTTCACTTAAGTACCCATTGACAACTCCTATAATTACAAAGAAGGATTCTTAATCTGCATTTTGTGCTCCCTGGTTTTCATTTTGCTGTCAATCATTGATGTAGCATTTATATAGAAACAAAAATTCAGTGCCTATATTCCAGTGCTCATATGGCTTGGAACCTCATTGCTTGCTTCTAAAACTTGTATGAAGTCTTAAACAGAAACCTATAACACCACACAGAAAACAGGCTCATAAACAGATAAGCTCTTGAGAAACCAAGTCTTAGCTATGGAAATACACCAAATTCCATGTAAAATTAACCAGGAGGTATATGAGCTGTCTACAGATGTAGGTATGTGATTTTCTTACTTCCTATTTTCATTTTCCTCCTTAAGTTACGTTCACAACAACTATTCAAAGCAGGAAACTACTACAGAAAGAAGTCACCTCAGCTTGTATTATGGTAAGTTAAATCTTATCATACCTGGAAGATCAGGCACAGCTTGCCAAGAAACTCTGCTGTTGTTGAAAATAATTGCCTATGACTAGAGAAATCTGTTATGAAATCAGTTATCATCATGTGGCCAACTAAAGAGCAGTGCAATTTATGTATGTTGCTTGCATGTTTAATTATTTCCACAAATTTTTAATTAAGAGTAGAGCTAATGCATGTAATATCTGTAAGGGAATGAGGTGGAGGCACTAGATCCCTTGTTTACCACACTGGGCATTTAAAATCAACAAATGCATAGCAGATTGTTTAAGAAGAGAAGAAATAACAAAGGCAGAGAATTGCTTTTGAACTTCTTTTATAGCTGTGGGGCTATAAGAATCAAACATTAGAAAAAATGGTATTTGTGGCTTAGAAAGCATCTCCCAAAGGCAATGGTTCCTTTACTTTTATTTTTTACTTTTTTTTTGCAGTCCACACATTTTGATTTTTCACATATAGCATGCTACAAAATTATTAATGAAAAACACGATCTTTTAATATTGACTGTCTTAAAAACATTATCAAAGGATGCCATTTATCTTTGTATTTCTTATTAAAGCTTGGAAGAAAGCACACAGCAGTGCATCGTGGAAGTCATAGCTGTGAAGAAAAGCACTTTCTGCTATTTTCTCACTGATTGTGGCTAATGTTAAAATAATTACTAGTAAAGGGTCTCCCTGCTGTTTGATTGCCAAGTTCCACAGCTCCAATGACTTCAGGTTCTTCCCTATTTAAAACTTTAGTTGGCTTAGTTCAGGTTATTTTATGCATCTCTTTTGCATGTATTCAAAATCCCTTAACATGTCAAGCTCCCTGTGTCAAGGACTTGGCAAAATAGAAGTCTTAATGAAGACATATTGTGAAGGAGCATGTACATTCCAGTGTTCTTTTCCTGTTGTCAATAAAAAATAAAAAGGAGGGTTGGTTAGTGTCAATTGAAAATGAAGAAGAAATGTGCTTTCTGTGGACTTCATATGTTGTGCTGGTCTACCACAACCATCCTTGTTACTGGAAACATTCTGAGAGTAACTTCAGCAAGGAAGGGAGGCAAAAATCCTCTTTTAGAAAACATGCATCCACTGATAACTGTTTCTGAGAGTGTTTTCCATTGTATATTGAGGACATTTTCTTTCCATCTAACTGTACTAGTATTCTTGATCTTAAAACCAGGGGGCTTTTCAAGCTGCTTTTCTTTGACGCTTTATTGGTTGTTTCAAGTTAACTACCAGGTAAAGTGCAACAATCTTACCAAAATTAATTAATTAAGTAAAGATACAATAATAATGTATAAATCATTAAGCAAAGTCTGCAAAGGATGTTTGTAAGCATGTAAATATAGCATTAAGATTCCTATATGTTTAATTGAGTCATGAAATGCTGTCCTGGGTTGGAGTTAGAACAGCACCAATTCTGTTCAGCAATTTCATTATGTGGGAAAATAACTAGTTATGGGGAGGTGAGGAAAAACACTGTTTCCCAGATTGTTGACTTTTGCCTTGACACAAAAGAAGCCATGAAATGGCTGTGAAGCAGTTTGCTGATCCCACGAATGGAATGTGGTCACAATGGCTAAGGCCTGCTGCAGCCAGGTGCAATGTACCGTGCCACCGAATAGGGACCGGAGTGATGTGGAGGCAACACGGTCTGTCTCTGCTCCTGCAGGTAACAATGGGCTGCTATAATCTACCACAATGGGCCGCTATAGCCTACCACAATGGCTGCTATCAAGAAAGATGGATCGCTACTGCCGTGCCAACAAAACTGGCGGAATCATGTCCTTAAGGTGAGCTTTCCTCATTATAATGTGATTATAATACAAAAACACACCTCCATCCCAAAGGCTACCCACCTCCAAGGTACGACCGCTTCCCACTGGGCATGCGCCCTGTGTTTTAACACCTGGACCTTTAAATGCGAAGCGAGAGATTTTTAATCCAATCAGAATAAAAGGAAAAAATGACCAGAGTCACTCAACTCCACCCAAAAGCATAGAAAACAATA
>NW_010419121.1:0-13550 GCF_000710305.1 Buceros rhinoceros silvestris
CAGTATCCTTGGCAGAAGTTCCCTGCAGCCAACCCAGGGAGACGAGTTCTATTGCATGAAAGGTTTGCCTCAGGAGAGAACCCCTATATCAAGAGCTTTGCGCAGGCAACGGACAATTTTACGGGTGGACTTTTGCCTTTCCCCTCCTCCACCGGCGTGGTGAGCCATTGTGGGGTGATGTTTGTAAGCGGCGGGAATTGCCCGATCGAGATGTATTCTCCCTCATCTCTTTCTCTCCCTTTCCCAGTCCGATTTTTACTTCAAGGGCATCTGTCTTATTCAATGTGCCTGCTTCTATCGCTCATATATGTAGCCTGTGTTATCATTTTCTAAAGCCTAACGAGCTCTTATCAGTACCTGTAATGAGCACCAAAAGTTTCGTGTGTGTTTTGGCAGGATTCCCAGCTAAAACACACCCGTCCATCACATCCCTTTTGGGAGGGGGGGTGGGGAACAGACCCCTTTTCAAACCACGACAAGAGAGAATCCAGATTCCTCAGTTAGTTAATACATTCTGTTCAGGGTCTGTTTCAACTTTGTCTTCGAATACAAAAGTTTATTTTCAGCCAGCCAATGTCTTATTGTCATAGGCTTCACAGTACTGATGGCTTCTTATTTTGCTCAACATTTTGTACATGCACATACTCAAGAGAGTTCAGCAGAATGTATCTTTATGGAAGCCAGAATCTACCAATACCATTATATTTTTGCAGCATAGTTCAAGGACCATCTGGTATCATGCATCAATAGAGAAGCTGATTACCTGTGAAAACTGGTGGAAACAGAATGCTGTAGAGAAGGAAGTACTACTCTGATATGAAAACTCTAGAGTTTAAAATATTATTGATTTATTATATTATGTTAATATTAGATGTTATGGTAAATAATATTCACTAATAAGTGATTAGGAATCAATATTCAAATTTTCTTTCATTATTTGCAGCTTCAGGCAAAATTTTCCTCGACCCTCCAGCAGCTGTCAAGGGCTATGGCTGTTTAATGATTTGTTATGGTTTTAACTCCAAGGGATCTGGGCTAATACCAAGCTACCAAGTTTGAACTCCTTGCAATGTGTTGACACAATATGGCAACAATGCAGAAATCAGTGGAACTATATTCAAGAAGGTATCTCCTCACTAAATACTGAATAACTTACATATGAGGATGAGTAGAACTGCCTTCCCCCATTGACAATTTTTTTCTTTTGAAATTCGCAGTGACACTGTCTGCTGTTGCAGTAGAAGGGAGAATTGCAGTTCAGGGTATTGACCAGTCAGCTTGTGGATAGGCTCTTCATCCCATCATTTGCTTGCTTACTTTTGTGCTTCTACAAAGGCCAGGACTGGGCACATAATAGTCTGGCCCACATTCCCAAAACTAGATTAAAATAATTTAGTGCCAAATTAGCATTCGTGTCTGAGCAAATACTGTCTGGAGTATCAAGTCTGCTCCATTTAAAGGGCAGAGCAGAGACTTTATGAGTTGCTTCTACTTTTCAGTCAGTATCCAGAGCAGTAGCCCTTCTCTGAACAGACTGATAAGGAGTATATTTGAGCCAAATCTGAGTCCGTACCACTAGTTTCCAGAATCTGTTACTTTTATTTGAAAAAAACCCCAATCTTAAGAGCTTGCTCACCTCCAAATATCTAAATGCACGTATCGGTATGGTAGGTTAAAAGCAGTTTATTGTATTTTCTTTTTGGTCAAGTACTCCTGCAGATGCATTGCATTTGAACCAAGGTCTTCAGAAGGTATGACAGTGGCTTTCTTGCACTGTAACAACTGATTTCATGGCCTTGGACTGTAGATTTACTTTGGTCTTTACATTTAGATAGTATTTAAGATACTAGTGCCCCAGTCTTGAATGTATTCAGTCTTCTTGAATACATTCATTGAGGCTAAGCAGATGCATATACAGAGCTCAAAATAAAACGGATTATTAACTACCTTTATGAAACAAATACATTACACTTCAGAAAGCACATGGTTTTAACTGGGTTCTAATTAGTCATAAAAAGAAGGAACTTTGAATTACATAATTTCTCTTCAACCTCATTAAAAAAAATAATGTGATTTTTTAGCAGGTTGTTGAAATTTCTCTTTAGTGAGATGCTAAAAATAATAACCAAGTTTAGGATTACAGACTACTATGTCATTTTTATTTGTAAAAACTATGACTTCTGTATTGCCATCCACATCTTCAGGGAGAATTTACAAATTCAAACTCACCTTTCTATTTTTGCTTATTGCATTTCCCAAGCATACAGATTTTGGTCTCTCTTTAACAAACACATTAACAACTTAGAATTAGTAAATTATTAGGTTAAGGCAGATGTCCAAAACCAAGTTTCAGATGAATCACAGGATAAATTTGTGATTATACTTGTACTAATTCTCCTCACAGGACCATTCTTTTGAATTTGTGCAGCCATGAAAGTCAAGCCACTTTTCTTCCTGAAATCTCATTTTTATGTTATCGTTCCATGAAATGATACATAGCATTCTTCTTTTATGTTAAGTGGTCACTATGAAAGCTAATATTCTTTCAAGAAATATGAAACTCTCTGTTTTCTTTTTTCTTCATCTCCTCACTTCATCCTACCTTCTCTTTTTGTTATCAAAAGGAGAATTAGAGCATTTTAATTCAAAATGCACATCACCCAAATGGGTTAAAGCTTTTCCCCTTTGAGCTCTTAACAATCTCTCAAACTTCTTGATCAAAGAACTCCCTCCTAAGATCTGATTCCTGTAGCCACTGGCTGTTTCATTGAAATTGGTGAGAATAGGACCATCCCCAGGAGCACACCCTGCAAGGCTGGCCTTGAACAAATGAAAGAAGATTGCTAACATTCCCTACCTGCACTGGTGTTTACTCTTTCTTGGCATTAGATGTTTCCTCATTACCAACTCTTCGATATCTCTGGCAACTGATCTTTTTCTGCAATGTAATATCTATGTATTTTCACATTCTGTGAGTATGAAGAATTAATCAGTCTGTAACTTCATTTATTCTACACATTTTTCATTGAAATTATTTTCATTTCAATCAGGTGATAATAGATTTCATATCTGACAGCTATATCACAACATGTTTCTAATAACTGATTTTCCCCACTTGATCTTATTTGTTTAAAAGGTCAGTGTTGGGTGCATTAAGAAGAAACACTGATTTGCAATTTAAATTTGGACAAAGAGTATCCTAAAAAAAAATTTAAAAAGAACACTCATTTACAAAATGTGTACAGATAAACACAAATCCACAGAAGCTAAGAAAGTTTTTATCTTTTAACTATCTTAGCAGAGGCAAGTAAATATGGAAATACTCTAGAATATGGGCATGTATGAACTCTAGTACTGGTTCTACTCCTGTGGTTTCACCAGAACTGTGTGAGGCTTGACGCCTCTGCATCTGGTCTGGTTCTGCCAGCAAGATATTCTCCCTTAATTGTTCTCTTCCCTGTGGCCTCTCTTAATCCTAGAAAACATCACATTGCTATGGTTTATTGCACTCTAGATGCAACTTTATATAAAGCAGCCAGAGCCAACATAAATGGAAGTAAATGTTTCTTCTTAAATATTGTTCCTAAGTGTGAACTTCAATTTTTACAGTATCATTTAAAGCACAGCCATAACCTTTACTCAAATTGAACTCTGAGATTTGTTACAGCTGAACAAGATAAATGTGTCTCATTTTCTGTTTCCACAATTCCAGCAGTGGTTGGTTCTAATCTGACATGGAATTGGGCTAAATTTCATGTTGAAACCCTATGTTCTCTCACCCACATCCTTATGTCACAATTACAGCAAATACCACTGTGGTAAAACCAGTTGTCTCGATTCCCAAGGATATTATCTAATCAGTCGTTAAGCGGTAATTCTAATCACACAGGTCTGTGAGCAACCATTTTCTCATCTCTCCATGCATTTAGCCATTTCTTACCTAAATATGTAAACTTCAGGTGAAAAGGTACTCATGCTGTCATTGAGAACAAACCTGATGTTTTGGGGTATTTCAACACCCAAGAGCTTTGGGTACATGAAACCTGTGACTACATTGCTCTAAGAGCAACATACCTTAACTTACGGGACCAATTTTGGAAATATAATTCATACTAAGTTCCCCTGGTTTTTATATCTTTGGATGAAAAAAAAACAAAAAAAGGCAAAACTGACATCTTTTTAGATACAATGTGTTCTGTCCCATTGCTTTCTGTGAGCATGAAGGGGAAAGGAAGAATATCATGGTCGTCTTTGAAAGGGATGGAAATGTTTTGGAGATAGACACCTTGAGCTGTCCTATGCTGAGTCTTGAAATCATGCATTATACACGGTTACAAAGAAAAGATTCTTATAGAACACAAGTCAGATAAAAGGACAACAAATATACTTCTCAAGATTAAAATAACTGTCAGAAAACAATGTTAGTTTGGAAAAGTTAACTTGACTACTTTGATGGCAGATATTAAGACACAATTTCAGAGTTCCAAAGTTTTTGTAGAAATCTTTTCTAAATATTGTCAGGTTTTATTCTTTGCCTAACACTAGTATGGTCACAGCTAGTTTATCTCCCAGCACAGCGAAATAGTGAAAGCAACAAGAGGCACTTTTAGAAGCACACTTTCAAGAAAACAGCTCTATTCCTAAAGGCCTCTCCTGGACTAAACTTAGCTGCATGATTGCAACTGAAAGCAGAATTCCTTCCAGGTTTTAAATATGTAGTTCCAATGACAAACACTTGAGGCAGAAATTATGCCAACGGATATACTTCAGCAGCTGGAGTCCAGTACATGAAGGCAGAATTTGCCCTTAAGAAGTAAAACAAAGGACAGTCTCATAACCTTCAAGGGGGTCATACCTAAATGTCATGCCAAGGGAGCACAGTACCAAAGCTGACAGAGCCGCAGCTGCATCTAGTAGATCAGAGTTCATCTTGTTGAAGTAAAATATATTTAAATAAATAGATATTGTATATAATATAAAATTCAACAAAAGCTTTTCTCTGGTTCTCTGATAAATATCCTTTCTTATGTTGGAGATAAATAGCACTTAGATTTACTATTCTGCATTGTTTATACTATTTGAGTTAGTAAATATTATGGATGAAAATTTCAAGCATGCTAGTTTTTGAATCTATAGTTAGCCATTGCTCTTCATGCCATTTTTACTTTGTATAAAAGTATAAACAGCTTAAAATATCATTATTTTTTCTATCACAATTTGTTTTGGAACAGTTTAAGGAGGCTGTTATCACTAAGAGGTCTAGAAATTACCATTATGCCACCAAGATTTCATATTCTCAGCATCAGAGTACAATATTTGTTTTGTGAGACCTCTGAAGTTTTAAACTTTGTACTCCTTCTAGCACTGTAACTGTGCCCTATTCTAGGCTGGTATTAAAATCTTAACAGATTAAAATATATTGTATTTAGAAATGAAGATTCACACATATTCCACACAAAACCTCATTTCATTTGATTTCAAGTGCTGCTTAAACAAAATGCACCAATTTATCTGCTATTTATATATTCATTTGCAGAAAGAAACAGAAAAGCTTGTGTGAAAACCTGAGGTATAGCCATTTTATGATAGACACTACATTTACTTTAGAACACACATAAATTTAACTCTGACCTCAATTATTGTTATTAATCCAAACATCATTCTAACAGCATTGCTTCAAAGAGTGACATCTACTCTCTATGGTATTTGAAAAGTTCTGGTGGTCAGGTGAAGTCCTTGGTGACTGGAGAAAGGGAATTTTTAAGGAGGGTAGAAAGGAGGACCCTGGGGACTGCTGACCTGTCAGCTTCACCTCTGTGCATGGGAAGATCATGGAACAGATCCTCCTAGAAGCTATGCTGACGCACATGGAGGTGCTTTCACCGAGGGCAAGTTTTGCTGGACCAACCTAGTGGCCTTCTACAATGAAGTGACTGTATCAGTGGACAGGGGAAGAGATATGGATGGGAATGATCTCTTGTAAAGCCTTTGACAGGGTGCCCTACAATATCGTGCTCTCTAAATTGGAAAAATATGGATTTGATGGGTGGACTGTTAGGTGGATGAGGAATTGTTTGGATGGTCACATCCAGAGGGTAGTAGTCAATGGCTTGATGTCCCAATGGGGATTGGTGATAAGTGGGGTCCCTCAGGGATCTGTACTGGCACCAGTGCTGTTTCATATCTTCAACAATGACATAGTGGGATCGAGTACACCCTCAGAAAATTTGCAGATGACACCAAGCTGAGTGCGCAGTTGACATGCCTGAGGGATGGGATGGCATCCAGAAGGACCTGGACAAGCTGGAGAAGAGGGCCTGTGTGAACCTCATGAGGTTCAACAAGGCCAAGTGCAAGGTCCTGCACCTGGGCCGGGGCAATCCTTAATATCAATAATGGCTGGCGGATGATGTGATTGAGAGTAGCCCTGTGGAGGACTTGGGGATACTAGTGGATGAAAGACTGGACATGAGCCACCAATGTGTGTTGGCAGTCCAGAAAGCCAACCGTACCCTAGGCTGCGTCAAAAGAAGCATTGTCAGCAAGTTGAGGGAAGTGATATTGTCACTCTACTCCTCTCCGGTGAGAGCTCACCTGGAGTGCTGTGCCCAGATTGCAAGTCTCCAGCACAAGAAGGACATGAACCTCTTTGGAGCACCTCTGCCTTCTTTTTATATGAAGAGCATTCCAGAGAGGATCAAAGCTTGCACAAGCAAGCTGTTTTCATATAAGCCAGTTCAGCATAAATCAAGGAAACAATCTCCAAGCAAGCAGTACCTCTGCTTGATGGCAGAGATAGTAGCCTCATAGCTAGTACATGTCTGGGATGGGCAAACATCATGGCGTTAAGGCTTCTGGAGACAAGTGTTATAACAGCTGTGTGCAGCACTGAGTGCTGTCAAAAAAAAAATCAAAGTACATTCCCAAGTAATTAAAGTCAAAGATGAACAGTGGGTAATTATCCTTTTATTAATGGAGTTAGATTATCTAAAAACCACCAGACAACGTCTATTTTGGAAAGATATATTGCAAGTTCATTTTTGATAAGGGGAAAAATGTTCGCGTAACTTCTCCAAAGCCAAAAAGCATTTGCATACAACTTAACCCACCAGAAGTTTTGAAAATGATGGATTTTCTGCTTATTCTTGACCATAACCTCAGAATCCTGTCTCTCTTCAGTGTTCATAACAACAGCTCTTACAGTAGAATTGAAAAAGAATAACTAAAGAGTAGCTATTATTAAAAGTTGGGCTTAATTTTGCATAAAGTTCAAGTATCAGATCCAACAAGCTGAAAAAGATCCTGCTTTACAAAGCCCAGATCATTGCATTTGGCAGTTCTGGAACAAAAAACCCCCCAAAAACCAAAACCAACCTACCAAACAGAAAAAAATATGAGAAACAAACTGATGTATCAGTATGATTTTAGTTTATAAGAGCTGAGGGATTAGTGAAACTTCATATATCTATGAACTCTAGCTACAGAACTAGGAAGTGATATGCATGAAACATAGACACATTTGTAGGACTTCTTTCTGCAGAAAATTCTTCCACATTCTATGCCCATATATACAAACACACACACGCGCACACGCACACACACACGCGTGTCTGTATAAACAATGCAACAGCTTTCTACTGAATTACACTGAAGTTTCAGGTTTGGGACTTTTTTTTTTTTCAGTTAGTTACTTTTCTCATAATTAGCTCTATGACAATGTGTAAAGGAAGTTTCAAATGAATAGATAAAATGATTAGTGTTGAAAATCAACAGAATAAACAAATTGTCTAGTTTAATTTTCAACCTCTGGCCAAATTGCTATAGTTCAATTGAAATAGATGGAAAGACAGAGAAATAATATTTATAAAAATTAATACACTAACCACAGTTTTCAGAAGTTTGTAACTCAAAAATACTAAAATCACAGAATAATAAACACACAGTTTATTGGAAAATGATGACATTTGAATTATTTACATTTTCCTCCCTTCATGACCCATTGCCAATGACAGGTTTTTTAGCTGAAATTCTTACTGATGTTTTTAGGTCTCATGGCTGAAAGGAAATATTTGCTAGTTGAAACTTCTGAAAAACTAGCGGTTTAATGTTTCACAATTTGAGAATACCTAATATTTTGAGTCTCAAAGTCAGGCAAAAGTGCAGTTTTGCCTCACACTGATTCAGTTTTCTAGTCCCATATTAAACTCAGCACACACATCATTCATGAAGTTTGTGAATGTTCAAGGTCTGACGCCAGTTTGGGATGGCCTACAGAGTGTTTTTACCCCCTGTCCTGTTTTATTTGTAAATGTACACAAAATATGCAGAAAATTCACCTTTCGCCACCTAACATTTCCAGTCATATGCCGAAACAAGCAGAAAGCCCTACGGCATTAGACAATATTAAATTTACAATCTGTGCTATTTCTAACTGCTGCGAGGGTTTGTCTGTTACTTTGAACAGGAAAAACCCACCAGGTCATATTTCTGACGTGTTTTTCACGTGGCATTTTAAGTTACTTACAGGTTTTCCTGTAACACCAGCAGAATGGCAATGGTTGCTGCACAAAGAATTTCAGCAATCTGAAGCTCAAGAAGTAGTTTATAGTTGAGTAAAAAATACACCTATGTTCGCCAGTACAGAATCACTTAACCAGAACATATATTAGTTAAGAATCACCGTATGCCACCAGCAAAGCACAGTTTCAATCGCCTTGTGTAGAACATTCTCCATTATTATTATTATTTTGAAATCATGCAACAGAAAAGCATCTAGGTCAGTATCACACAGCGGAAACTAACACAAGCTTACAAGAAGTTGGCCTGTTTACGATGGGGGCAATCCTGAAATCACGCATTGCAGACATCATTGAAGTCACAGCTAAAAAGCATGTATAGTTTTCTCCGCTCAAAGTGCAATGCTTTGAGAAGTACAACATGGGCACTTTGAGAAGGGTAAGATGTTACTTATTTAATACTTACAGAGTCACAAAGTAAGCAGGAAAGCATAAATATCACAGGGTAAATTTTAAATCTGCTACTTTTTAACTGTTCTAACAATGATAATTTCTTAGTTAAGGAGTTGAAGGAGCTGCAATCTTTCAGAAACAATCCAGTCAGTTAAATTTACACTGAACAGTAGATTGAGAATGTACAAATAGTTCACTGCATTATTTCAGCTGACTCCCTTTTGCTCCTTTTTATATGAAGACAACACCCACACTCCAGCAGAAGAAATACCAGGTCCTCAAAACTGTACGAATTAGCAGTCTCCCAGCCTCAGTCCACACACATGTGTTGGTTTAGCAGCTAGAGAATAATTTAGAGTGCAATAGCTCATTTGTAATCAATACAGTAGCTTGCTCTTCTGGAAAAGTTGTGTGACTATTCACAATATATACTGTCAGCTACTCACATAAACCAGTGGTTTACCTGTGAGGATTGCAGAAAAGCTGTTATGATTTCTAGGGGATCGACATCAAATAAATAACCTAATGCTTGTTAGTAGCTAGGCTAACATAATAACACAAGCCACTACTTCATATTAAACATGGACTATCCGAGTAGTATCTGTTACTCATATACATTAACTTCTTAATTTTACCTTTTTTTTGATCATTACACAGATGCATTTTTCTTTCTTTTTTTTTTTTAAGATAATTAGGCAAGTGTCTTGTGCTGAGACAGAACAAGGCAGAGCTGTGTCTGCAAAAGTGTCTGTCAAACACCGCTCGGATTCAGTTCCAGGGCTGAAGCAGTCCGCAGTATTTGATCATTTTAAATGTATATAGCAGATAAATGCACATAGAAGGGACTATGAAGGGAACCAGGTGAGTAAAACATTCTAATGAGGATTCACAGAGCATGCTTTGGCATTACGTCTTAAATCTGAAAGAAAATTGCTGTAATAAATAAATACTATGAAGTAACAGCCTGAAAGCTTTGTTCCCTTGACCTCAGCTGAGACAGAAAGGAATACTCATTGAAGAAGCATTCACTGAAATCTTAACAGCTGAAACTAATGATTAAGAAGTTTTTGCTATGGATTATGACAGGGTTGGAATCCATTATTAGAAGCACTAAACCCCCAAATATTAATAAACTAAGCAATGTTTTCCAAGTTATATCCTTAGAACTTAGAGTCCAATTATTTCATTTACTCTTCACATCAGAACTAAGACCATCTAAAACCTATAGGAGACCAGAATAGGACCCACTGAGAATTAAATAATTTTGTAAGCGTTAAACAGCCCAGGTGAATACCTGTACTCTACATCATGGTTTGAAAAATACTTCTGAAAATGTGCAGAAGTGTCAAGTAGTGAAAAGTTTTGGTGTGTGTGTGTTTGTTGGCTTTTTTTTTAAAAGAAGGGAAACATCTTACAAACATACAGAATCATTCATGACAATGTAAAGCAAGATACCCAGTACCTTTCACTACTGAACAAACAGCATAGAATAGGATTTCTGGATGCGTTTTCTCATTTTGCATTAAAAGTTTATTTAAAGTGTACTTTTTACATAATCAGAAATTTAAGGTATTTTTATGGGTTTGAGAACACATGGAACAGTTTAGTAAATCAATTATTTGAGATTAATTGAACCAAGTTTCTAGAATGGCAGTATT
The DNA here is from genome assembly GCF_000710305.1 of Buceros rhinoceros silvestris. Lineage (NCBI taxonomy): Eukaryota > Metazoa > Chordata > Aves > Bucerotiformes > Bucerotidae > Buceros > Buceros rhinoceros. The sequence goes on from NW_010419121.1 coordinate 10,628, forward strand.
GGAAACCAATTAATTTCAGTGTCTGAAGTTCTCTAAATCTCAGATAAAATACTACACACTGAATCATATTTACACAGTTCCATGTATAAGTAAATAAAAACAAAACAAGAAAAGCACCTGCCAAATCTTGCTCATTGAACAACGAGGTGGTAAAACTCATAAAACCAATACCTTGACGTTCTTAACAATCTGTGATTGTCCTGATTTATGAAGAGATCAGGAGCTGAGTACAAGTTCAATAGGGCTGGGGTAACAATTCAAAAAAAACCTGTCTTCCTCTACCTCCCAGAAAAAAACCAAGGACATTTACAGCCAAGATATTTTCCAGTGAACTTGAGCAGGTTTTAATAACACTTCAGTAAAGTTATTTCTAATTTCTAAATATTCCTTTTCATAAAAGAAACAATGCTTACAAATTACAAGTGAGGCTGTCCTTTCAAGTCCTCCACCTTTTTGTACTCATTCGCACCATGCCAGTGAACACTATTGGCAAGTCTGAAAAACTATTGCAGCAGCATTAGTCTCCCTACTGTACTTTAGATACTCCAAAACAGTTCACGACAATGACATACTATACATTGCCCCTTGCTCATGCATACCTGTTTCTTTTTTTGTATCAGGCATGCAACAGACCAAATCTAAACACTCTACTGAATCATTCTTTCACTTACTTGGACTAATACTACTCTACACCATCCCCCCCGAGACCCTGGGCTGCATGCCCAGACTTTGATCACCTGTTCAGAAGAGCACAGAGCACTTTAAAATAAGTGTTTATCACATCAAGATGGCGCTAGACTAACTTGCCTTTAATTTGCCAAAGCTGAGTGGATACACTAAACATTTACACTCCACACAGCAAACCCTGGTCAAACAGGGAATTTCCGTAAGAATACTTTCTAATTCTCAATATCCTTTTAATCTAAGTAACTGAAGCATTTTCAGAAAGAATGTACTTTGTTATCATAATTATGGCTTCTAGAAAAAACATGTGGAGGCACCTTTCAGAGTTGAGATTTCACAAAAACTCATTAGCATCTGGCAATGAGTAATTATATAAAGAAAACAAACATTTGAAGGCCTCAAAGCTACCTAGATGCATGCTTTAACAGAATACTAAAATATGAGTCATAAACACCCAGAGTTTATACAAAAAGCACTCACATTTTGGAGGGCTCGTTGTTCCCACAACCCACCAGGAACATTTGCTACGTAACATATTCCATCTTCTCACACAGAAAGGGAAGAGACAGGTTCAAAAAAACAACTAAATAACAGAGTGCTGCTCAAAACACAACAAATGCATGCTAAGATATGAGTCTACTCTTTTTACAACATCACAATTTAAAAAGAAAATAAACCTATCAAGAACTGTTCAGCATTCTAAGGACATTAAGAATATTCTAATTCCTGTTATATCTGAGATATGAGAAGCCTCTGGTGCTGTTCCTGGTCTTAAACACACTACAAGCTAACCCACTTAAGAAAATTAGCTGTTCATCTATTGCTCTTATTTTTCATTTATTTAAGTCAACCTAAGATACTTCACTACAGTCGAAGTGCAGCTGACCTTCAGACCTCCTCTCCAAATGTGAAACTTAACCACCACAGTGTTCATAATTGCAGCAGATGGTATAGGCTTAATATGCACATGTGAAGTTTGTAAGGTCTGTTCTCATCTCCAAAGAAGAGATATGGAAACGTATCAAGGTCATTGAAACCTTTCTTTTGCTCTCCAACTTAAGGCGGGGGGTGGGGTAGGTGAAGAAAAAGGCTGGTGGCAGAAAAAAAAAATAAATGCCCTTGCTGTGCTGGCCCAGTCCTTCTATAGCACGGAATCTGTATTGGTAGCTAATGTAAACTGAGACACTCTGCTGATTAAAGGACTGATCTTTTATTTTTTATTTAGTTTTTTATTTTAAATGCTACTCCACTTCTCCCTCTATGATAACCAGTTTCTCAATTTCATCACAAGAATTTAATAATTAATAGTGGTTACTATTGCTGCAGATAATCATCAATAACTGTCTCCTTTTCTACTTACTAAGAAGTCCCTTTGATTTAGCATGTCTAACACAGCAGCTTAGACGCAGACAGTTAAAATTAATTTCAAAAATCTTGCTACCTTCCCTTAAGTAGTTTTTATTTCTCCCATAACAGGTTTTCTTCTAAATATATTTTTTATTGTTTCATTTGTTCATTAATTTTCTCAGACCATGGAGGTGTTGGAATATGAACCTGTGAATACATTAATGAATACAAATCATTCTCTACACTGGATAATGAGCATTATGCTGACTAGTATAGTATGCCTCATAATTATAACAAATGATTAAATACCCATTTACTGTCAGTACCAATATTTCTTGATTCTTTTCTCTATTTCAGAGCTATGTTAAAAGGAGTCTGGCTTATGCTTACTACCTATTGGCAAATTTAAGAAACCAAAAGACCAGTTTAAAGCAGGTGATTTTCTCAAATATCCTTACAGTGCAAGTGTAAATGAAGACCTGTTCAGCTGCTATGGCCAAATGGCATAGGAACAAGAAACAAAGTCACAGAAGAGGGGATTTGCAATGTTGATTACATCAATGGTATATGAGATGTGGTTATCCTCTTTTTGAACATTGGCTGATATTACCTGCTTCCAGGCAAGTTTTGAACTGCTGTATCAGACAGTTTTATGGAAAAACACACTCACTGGACAAGTGTATTCCTAATACTGCAAAGTCACCAAATGTCTGGAAGCACGACAGCTAATATTTCAGGTTTTTTAATCCCATTTGGAACAGATGAAATCTGCTCAAGGAATGAGTTAATAAAAAATGGCAGAATAATTGCTTTCAATTTCAATATAAACTTACTGTTAAAATAAAAATTAAAATTAAAGGGGAAAAAGGCGGGGGGGGGGGAGGGGGGGGGA
>NW_010419121.1:13618-14656 GCF_000710305.1 Buceros rhinoceros silvestris
GGGGGCAGGGGGAGGGAATCCTCGCACAAAAATCGAGTGTGATAAGAAGAAAATCCTCATACATAGGAAGGAAATGGTTTTAAGCCCTAGGAGGTGAACAAGAGGCAGCAACCTTCTGTCTCACTGAAGAAAAGTACAAGTTAAAAGCACTGCATATAGCTTAATTCAGGCCTATTCAAAAGTTTGAAGTTGAATAGCAATTCTATTTCTCTTCAGGTAACGGAAAAAACAAATACGGTCAGATTCTATGATACACTGATATTTGCAGAGCAAAATCTAGGTTGCAGGAAACAAAAGAGGAAATAAGAGGACTTGGGAATTTAAGCTAGACAGAAGAAACAAATATAAATAAAATATCCTTGCTTTTTGCTCCCCTTTGATCTGTGATCTACAAAGCCTCCCTCAAAACTCATTGGTGATGAGCCAAGTTAACAAAATTGCTTCAAAGCATCAAAATTTTCAAACGTTGATGCGACAACTAGTCTGATCAAAATAAAACAGGATGAGAGGAGGTAAGAGAACCCACACCTCAGAAGGTAAACAAAAAACCCTGAGAAGCCTAATCCTAATCTAAGACTATTTCTTTTGGTCCTTTAACAGCTAGACACCAGCAGTGAAGGAGAACAGTTACATTGCTGCACAGACCTAAGATGAAGGATGTTGGGAGAGTAGGCAACTATTGAAGTTAGGTTGGAATACTCAACTAATTAGGAAGGAAATGGAACAGTATTCCAAAGACTTTTTGTAGCTTTAGCACCTTGGCAAGAATAGAAAACGTGATGGCTTCAGTCAATGTTAAATTTAAATGACCCATTTATCCTAAACCAAATTGGAGAGCTTTTTTCTTGTTTATTTTACTGAGAATAATTTTCTGTTATCCCTGTTACGATTTCTTGGATGAGTGTATTGAGTTTAAGTGCAAAGGTTTTGGTTGCAGGAGGGGCCTGCAGGGGTGGCTTCTGTGAGAAGACACCAGAAGCTGCCCCCGTGTTAGACACACCCGGTTCCAGCTGGCTCCAAGATGGACAAAAAGCAGGG
>NW_010419121.1:14753-35869 GCF_000710305.1 Buceros rhinoceros silvestris
TGGTGCAGTAGTGTGGGAGGAGCGTGTGATGGGAATGACACTCTATTATTGGATTTGTTCCTTTTTCTCATTATCCTACTATGTTATTAATTAGCAATAAATTAAATTAACCTTTCCTAAGTCAAGACTATGATGATGATTACTGAGTAACCTGCTTGTCCTTTTCTTGACCCGTGGGCTTTTTATCATATATTCTCCCTCCAGCCTCTTGAGGGAGGTTGGTGGGGACTTTACAACCAGCAAGACCAACCCACCATAATTAACCACTTAAACAAAGGGCTTCTTAAAACAAGTCCAAATTTATAGAAAAAAAAGTTATTTATTTTAACCTAAGAATGTCTGCACCAGAAAAAAGTAAGCTTCCTAAGAAATTTGATACAGACCAAGCAACAAAGACATTAAACTTGGAAGACAATCTACCCCGAGGGATGTGTGAAAGGACTCAGGTAGCTACTAACTCGTATCCTGAATCGCATGTAAAGCAGTAACACATTATCTCAAAACAGAGCTTGGGGCACCTCAAAACCACTGTTATTTGACAGAATACTGAAGAATCTAGAAGTTGTCTGTAACCAGGTACAGGAAAGAATAGAGAAAAGGATGGAAAAACCTGTTTTAGCTTGGTGGTAAATTTGGGATTGGCTGAATTGACATGCTAGACTAGAAATCTCCCTACAAGAAAGTAAGAGAAGAATTAGACTTGTGCACACTGCAGGACTGGCATGAAACAAAAAATGCTTTGAGTGGAAAAAAAAAAAAAACAATCCAAACCACAAACGTTTTCTTGTATCAATGTATTCTTCTGCTGATGGAGAAGGGTTTTTTAATTTGTGTGTGTTCTTGAAGAGGTGAACTCTAATCAAATTTCCTACAAAGCGGGAGTTCTAGTAGCGTTATATGTTGGCAACATGTACCTGAGGGGTGGAGGAACGGAAATTAGCTCTGGATGACTTGGGCTAATGGGGCATGAGGTTATAAGACAGCAAAATATCAACTACTAGCGAGGTTTTACAGTGCTTAAGGCAAAACATACTGGGACTGTCACAGTACTTCCTCCCCAAGTGTGCATTCTCACCCCTTCCCTCATGAAAATCCTCATACTGATATGATTGCATACAAGGAAATTTCAGAAGTTAATTCAAGAAAAAGGTGAATTGACCTTTTGATCATATCTTTCTGAGGCATCTCATTACTTGGTGGTACAGAACCAGAGTCTGTATAAGCCAAAAACCAGAAATGCCTGAGCGAGAGCAGTAGAAAGCATAGGACTGCAGAGCTTCTGCTTTGGTGAATTTGTGCTGACGGATAAACATACCTCGTGCTCTACCTTTCAGATGAAGGCACTTGCTGCTACTCTTTTGCCGTACAAAGGAAGCTTAAGTGACCGAAGCAGCCTGGATTTAGATACCACGATTTGCTGTCTGTGTGAAAATTGCTGATCATTAGTGGCAATGTGTGCTTGGGTATTTTATAACAGAGCCATGTCATAAGCAGGGGTGAGATTTCTCCACAGTTCTGTCACTAACAGCTGTTACTCTCGGTGATTTTTCTTTTTAGACTCCTCGAGTGATACTGCTCCAATTCATTTAAAGATTTCACTTTTCATGAAGTCGAGTGTCTTACCACTTCAACAGGCCATAAACTATCTTTATGAAGTTTGGCAAGAGTGTTACACAAACTGAAAGCTAGAGAGTTTCACTTTGACAGATTCAGTGATATGACAGATTTATAGATAGAAGGGAAAAAAGGACAGCTGCTAACTTCCTCTCCATATAATATTGTTTATTAAACAATATAAACATGTGTATAAACTCCCTCAAAAGCCATCTTACATTGGTTTTTGACTCAAAGGAATCATAAAGTCCATGCATATGGACTTAGAAATGATACTTTTCTTGTCCCCACAAGAATAACTCAATTCACTCCCTATCATCTTGCTCCCTTTTTTTTTATACATGACAAAAGATGGAAATTTAGGCAGAATATACCTTTATATGCTCTATTCCCATCATGTTGCACTAAAATATACCTGGTTTATTACACTGTCATCTTTAAAACCTTTAAGTAAGCATCTCTGTAGTATTATTTGTCATAGTCAGGTGATAGGGAAGAAGCTAAAAACATGCAAAAAGTAACCTAATCTGAAGGACATCAGCTCTCACTTCTGTATTGCAGGGTCCTAAAAAAATTGCTGTGTTGATTTAGACCGCTGGCTTGCCTCTTCCAGTAGCCAAGCCTAGCTAATAGCAGATGTTTCTGAAACAGATTAAAATACATCACTATAGTATGTTACCCATATTTCTGCTGAACATTCCAGAAAATACTTTAGTTGAAAATATTTTCAACATCCCCAAATGTGTGCTGTCTTTAACCCGGAACACTTATTGATCAGACCAATATACTCTAAAGGGAAAATACAGTTTAAAAGAAATTGTTACATAAAATGAAAATTATGAATCTCATTTTCTGCCCCTTACTTTTAAAAAGAAAGTCACAAAATGACTGAGAGTGGAAGGGACCTCTGGAGGTGATCTTGTTCAATCCCTCAATATCAGATTATTAAACACTGAAAAAGAAGGATTTGTTTCTTCCTTATAGGAGTTTTCTTTCTTCTTTATCTCTCTTTTCCATCTCTTTTCTCCCTTATCTCCCTCCTCCCATGACATGTGAAACCCATCAAAACATAGTAACATCTTTTTTTCTTTCATCATAAAGTGAAATACTTCCTCTAATAAATATCATGACTTCATGACAATTTAAGTTCAAGGCCCCCTCTTGTTCCTCCTCCTGTGCAAGGAATATTCATAGCTCTTAGGATTGTTTCAGTAACCTCCATGCTGACTACAAATTATTAGTCAAAAGGTGAGATTTTTCCAAGAGTGCCTTTCTAAATTTGTTGACTTTTTCTGCTTAATAGAATTCAACCTCTAAATATATTGAGCTTGTGTAGGATCAATAAAATGAAGATAAAAACATAAGAGCTAGCTTTGATATTAATTTATTTCCTCCTGCTTTAGAACTGGCTAATCCTAGAAACAGGAAATAAACAATAGTGCTTAAGGCTTTAGTTACACTCACTCTGGAAATATGGTTAATACCATTTTATGACATTGGTTCTTTCTACTCTGTCCTGCATAGGAAGGCTAAGAGCAGTCACGGTTTTTGTACTCCTAGAGTATAAATAAATATGCAACATATATATTTATGCAATTAATCTTGTAGAATGCATAAGAATGAATAGAATTAACGATTTTATGAAGTATTTTAGGTAGAAGTGGGAAGTGCCTGGGAAAAATAATCTATTTCTTACATCTATAGTCCAGACATTACACAGAAGGCATGTAGGACAGATATATGCTGAAACTCATTCTCTCAGCAGTCGGACATCTGACTTTTTAAAATCTTTTTTTTTTTTTTTGTGTAAGAGTACTTGGATCTCCAAAGAAGCAAATAATTCCCTAGAAACATTTTGCAGTATTAGATTTTCTCAATTATACTTGATGAACAGGCAGATTTGTTCTTAAATAAAAAGCAGTAAATTATTGGGAAATTAGTAATTTATTTGGCATGGGATAATTGATTTTTCCTATGCTCTATGAATAGTTTGCTAATTTTCTTTTCTATGAAGGGTTTGTGACAATACACAAGCTTTCCTTTAAGCTTTAAGAGACTATCTTTTCACTTCCTGTTACTACAGTTTATACCAATAAAAGAGAGTAGAGTTTTTATTTTGAAAATTTGCCCCAGGCACGTGTTGGTCTGCCAATGATTTTGATTTCTCTCTAGTTCTGGGTTTCTGCCTTCTGTAGTCTACACACAATCTTATTAGGCTAGTCTAATTTAACAGACCTTAACATTTTCAGATTTTTTGTTTTCTCTCATTAGTAAACATGAATTCAGCAAGGTCAGGTTAACGACCTAAGTGAGGTCAATAAGGACATTTCTGTGTCTCAGTATTTTTCATGGAAGAGGTGAGGGTTTTTAGAGTTAGTCTAAAGAGATAAAAAAGCAGTGGTGACCACAGATATTTAGAATTACTTTCTTAACACACTGGGAAAGTAAATCCTCAAATCAAACATCCTCTAGTTTCTGTTCATTTGGAGGAAGAAATGGTTGCATTAACCTCTTTGTAAGCTATACCGCATATGCAAGACTACCAAGGTAACAAGCAAAACAGCAGCCATAGCTGCTAGTTCATCAGCCTATATGGATGGACTTTCTTCCTCAGTATATTGTGGTTTATGATGATGATGATGTTTATTGGTTTTGCATTGCATTATATTGCTGAGCAAATACTTTGAGAACTGATTAAAGAGATATGAGCTTCCTTAAACGTCTGTTGTTACTGAAATACCCATTCACATAATAGAAACTAGCTTGGTTGTTAAGGTACTAAAGTCTAGAGCAAAAAAAAATCAATTCTAAAAAACCCAGTCATTTCTAGTTGAACAGAATCCCATGGTCTAAAAATGTGCAAACACAAATTGCCACAAGGACAGATATAGAAATCAATAAAGGCTACCAATCAATACATTAAAAAAATATCACTCACAATTTACTTCCTGGCTCAGTTTGAAAGGTAAACATGTCAAAGCATAGATGATGCCCTTCACAAGGATGTTTAGACAAGTACTGCAGTTTTGATAGTATAGAAAAGGGGTCATGCCCTGGCCTAACTTCCCTATTCCTGTTCTGAAAGACTGCTTCATCACTGCAGAAACCGATTCTGGAAGGAGGGGTGCTGAGGACTCTCACTGAGAAAATTACTCTGGTCTTATGCTGGCCTGTACAGCCTTGCACACACTTACATTATGACATTTGTGCTATTGACATCCAAACAAAAGTATGATGTCAAATTCTTTATTGCCTTTGGTCTCCTGAAAGCTCACTGCACCTAAAAAACTGTGACCAATAGGTAAGTAATTAAGTTCTGTTTTCCTAATGGTTTTATGTTCAGGTTATGGCTTGATTGATCATGGTAGGACAGCCTGTAACTGGTCATCTAAAAAACCAATACCTTGTTGGTTCAAATGTCATTAACCTGCAATGTCTTGTACAAATGTCTAATATCTAGTTTCTTCTGTCCTTTGTGGCCACCAAAGCATGCAGAATTTAGAGAGCAGCACTCATGTCAAAATTGATCAATTACCTCAGAACAAGCTATGAAGGAATAGTGCAAGAGTTTCCCGAGAATAAGTCAAAATCCAACTATTATAAAAAGCATCTATTTTTTGAGTGTATTTACTCGGTGTCTCAGCCTATGCCACTTAAAAACTACATCCCAGCTTCTCCAGGTCAGCCTAGTTGTCCACTGCAATGATGTGCAGTCTGGGGGAAGTACTTTTGTGTCAGCACAGCCTGTTTCTGGAAGCTCATATTGTGACACAGGAAAAGTTTGTTAACACAGATCCAAAAAAGTCCGTTTCTATATGAGGAAGTACTTGTTATACAAATTGGGCACGACCTCACTGAGCAGTACTTGTTCTCCTGCTCCAAGCCCATGCCTGAAGGTGTAGTTTTCCCTTGTAGCAGGAGCACTTGATTCAGAGGCTTCTATAACAGATGGAGCATCTCCATGTCAGAGAGCTCTAGAAGCCATGAAGCCCAAGTGGCTCCCAGGTAGCAGAGAGATTTTTGCTAACAGAAACAGCTCAATGTATGTGTGATTGTTATAAAAGCATAGCAAGAAGCTTATAGGAAAAGCCTCAGATACATGTGACAGTATGTTATTATATAACATTTTATCTCTCCAAGGTGTTTGAATGAGTTGTTCTGAGATATTCATCTTTAAGAAATATGTGGGATCATTTATCAGCCTAAAATTGGCAGTTTATACCAATGCCGACTATTGATATTTTTGGAGAGTGTTACCTTCTCTAAAAAAATTATTGTGATTGAAGGAGGAAAAAATGGTAAGAAAACCTTATGTAGTTTTTTTTTTGGGGGGGTTGAAGAAACTCTGTAATGAATTTTTAAATCTTGTATCTGTGCAATTGCAACATACAGCGAAAGTAAGTCAGTCACACTGACCGAAGTGCCATATCATCAATGCTGAAAGTTGAGAAAGGCACTGTACAAGTCAAAGGACTACTCATTTTAACAATAGCTTACAGTTTGATGGTTCAAGGTCACCCAACCTAAAATGAGAGATAGGTATAGGTAGCTTTAAAAACAAGCATGAAAATTATGAGATATTGAAAGAAACACCCTGCATCTACAAGACCTTGGGCTATGAGCTCATTAGATTTCAAAGTGTCAGAGAGAGCCAAGATCAATACTTGAGTGACAGATCAACACGGAAAACTATTTAGATGTTTTAGAAGTGTGCTGGAGTTTCAAAAACAAGCTTAGTGTTCAGGTAATATTTAAAACAACAGATAACCATAATTTAAAGCAGATATTCTCATTTTTTCCTCTCCTCTATAAGTGATCATACCACCGTCTTCCATTCCAAAGATTGCTAGCATCAATAGCTCTTTATAGATACCTCAAAAATGGTATTTTGTACTTAATCCTCAAGGAATAACAGATTGCATGCCTAATACCTTAGGAGGACTGGAAGAAATTAACACCATTGATACAGGAAGGCGTAGAAGTAGAGGTAAATTCTGCATCAACTTTCCTAAGAACAATCAGTGTTAAAAGTATAAGATGATAAAATAGTCTTGAACAAACACATTCCCCCCAAATTTAGAAAATTCATTTAGACTTAATATCATGTTTAATTTTCTAGAAGCTTGAACTTACTTATGGAGTCATAGTTACTCTAACACACCCAGAGGGACAGAAAGTATGATACGTTTCCCACTTTTTAAATTTTGACATCTAAGTACATGATAACAACAGTAACAGACAGTAAGCAACAGAATATTAATAAAGAACTGTCAGCCTTAAGCAACAGCTTATGCTGAAGCAGATGCAACTGGCACATAATGGGGGACAGATCTCTTAAGTACAGCAGCTTATGATCCACAAAGGTTTATAAGAAATGATAAAGCAATAAATTTATTCAGGTTACCTTGCACCAATCAAAATTTTGTGGCTAACCCAATAAAAGTCAGGCAGATCCATGTATTTCATTATGAATATATACATAGACTATTATGTTGTGCACACAAAATTTAAGATGTTAGTTTGGCATACATTCACAAGAATTAATATCTTTTAATTTAATAAGGCTTCAACCTGAGATGGTTCTTACCTAGGGTACAGTTGTTTCAATCCCTTTGACACTGCTAAATTTTTTTTCTGTGGAATGACGAAGAATGACCATTACCTTTAAAGGACACCTTGCAACTTTCTCCTACTTGTCTCCAGAAATAATTGTGAAATGCAGATGTCACGACATGCAACAGGTCTCACATGTGAATTTCCATACACACCTGAGTAGGAACCTTCAGTAGTTATTTCACTGGCTATATCCAAGACTGAAAAAACAGGCATGTGGCAAATAAGGCTAACTCAGAAAGAAGCATATATAGGTGAAAGCTACCAGATATTGATAATTTTTGACCTTTATCGGTGTATAGCACTTATTCTTCTGCCATTAGTTTTAGCTTGATAATGAATAACATATGCTACTACTTTTTCATATGCAGTTACACAACCCATCCAATTACATTATACATTACATTACATTATACATGTTTGCATACTCACATCTACCATAAAATTTTCTGTTGATACCTCTGCCAGCTAAAAAGCATCAAAGCTGCCACTGGCTTGAACACAATTCATTAATTTCATTGTTCTACCAAACAACCACAAGGAAGTAAATTAGATGCTTTAAAATAACTTAGCAATGTCTGTTAACATGGCAGCGCTGCAGTTTCTTACAAACAACATGGCATAGTGTAATTCAAAACGACAGAAACCACAAATGATAAAACCCCAATTACTGCTAAAAATACGAAAATACTCTCTTCATACTGGCAGTCCATATAGCTGGCCTTATAGCTAACTGCAAGATGAAGCTTAGATCTCAGATATTCAGTATATGACAAAGATTTCTTAAAGTCTTCTGATCTGGGCCCTGTAACGAGCACCCCAAAGCTGCAGGCTTTACACCTGACAGATGATTGGTTTATGGTTTAATACATTCTCTTCCAGCAAAGCAGTGCGTAAACAAGTGCTTTAGCAATTAAACAAACGTTGCAGGAGTATGTAATGGTCCCTATACCTCGTGTCTATGGGATTGGTTATCTATATAAAAGAGTTAATTGCTCCCACAGTGAGGAACAGCATGGACTTCTGCCAGCCCTATTTAAAGGAGCCGTCTACTGTGTGTGACCAACATGAAAACCAAACAAAACTGCTGTGCACCTCCAGAGACTGCCAGAACTGTTCCGTCCACTAGAAAGGATGAGAGCGCAACAGTGGCACATCCGGCCCACCACAACCTGCGGAGAGAGTAAGTTTACGAAAGGCAGGTTTCTGAGCAAAACCTGTGTTTTCCGTGATAAATTCATGAGATTAGGATTCCTGCATCAAGAAGCCTTCTTGAGCTCATGCAGACATATGTCTCTTCTTCTGTGAAGTAAGAAACTAACTGCAATCAGGAACCACTCCAAAACACAGTGTACGTGGACAAGAGAAGTGCAATCACTCGCCTGACTAGAAAGCTGAATAAATCAAAACTCCCTGGGCAAAAGAGATACTCGTTTTAGCAGCTTCATTGGCTAGCTAAGAGTGTTGTATCAGCTGGTTCTTAGAAGAGCAGCAAGGGACTAGAATTTGGTTATCCCAGAAATCATTCCATTTCTGTGTTTAAGCTGACAAACTGAGCAGAAATTACTTTTAAGAATAATCTAAGAAAAAAAGATAAATTTCAAGGAAAATGGAAATAGAGTAATGAGTGCGGAAGGCGTCAGGTACCTCTGTGGTCAACAGCATCAGGCAATAGAAACCTTCTATAGAGATATGTGGGGATTTCAGAGGAATTTCATGAGATCCACGGAGAAAATGAGGGGAGCATTAGTAGTTAAGCTTCCTTTACTCAAAACGAAATTGGATGAGCATTTTCTATTGTTCCAGTGCAAAAAAAAAAAAAAAAAAAAAAATCAAAATGTTTATTCTGTCTATTGTTGATGCTATTGCCCTGTCTCTTTGGAGGTCTGGAAGTGTGATTTATGTTCTGTCTAGTGTAAAAAAAAAATTATTGCTTAAGATACAAAATTCCTGTTAACCATACATTTCAGGAAATTGGGAAAATTAACATTTAAACTCAATTATGGCATATAGAAGTACAAGTTCTTATATTTAAATGCTTCAGTAACAGAAGACAAAGCGGCTGTAAAAAAAGAGAAATAAATGAATGAATAGCAAACTGCATGAGTAGAAACCATTAGTGAACAAGCAGTTTTCAAGGCATTTATCTTTAGCTTAAGCTTATATTAGTTGGGACAGAACTGGCAATATAAAACATTAGTGATTTCTTTAGCTTCAGTAAGAAAACAGCAATAGTTTGTGTAATGGCTCCCTCCTCTCCTGCCAGACTTTGGGAAGTGTAACAGTGCCTTTTTTTTTTTTTTTTTGGTGGTTTCTCAGAAAGCTTGCTTAGAGAATACCAGCCACTAAAATGCTAGCAGCTCTCAGGCCTTCTTCCCTAGAGTATTCAATCACCCATTTGGGGAATAGGGGGAAGAAAAGAGATTTCAGTTTGAACAATGATGTCTTTTGAACAATACCAAGTTAACAGTGAGATAGAGCTACATGTCCCCAGCCAAACAGAAACTAAACTGCTGAAAATAAATTGAAAGCATAAAAATAATACATGTGTATGTACATAAATGTGTGTTTATGTAAAGAGATGGATATATACTCACATAAATACGTACACATTTCAGAGAGGATAGACGGAAAGAGCACGTTATCTAATTTGGGCATATAAAAAAAAGTTTAAAAAGAAGTAATTGGAGGCTGACATTTTCTGCTTTGAACTTTATTCTGCAGTATGTTCCATGTGGACAAGCCAGTTGATTCAAATGTGTTCGGTGTCATCCAAGTGTTTTAGTGGAGGCTGGGGGCCTACAGTAGTATGATGTTTACATAAAACATTCTTTCATTATACCAGTCAATTTTATTACTGAACAGAGTCTGTTTAGTTGCAACAAGCATTTGGTGTGTCAGCAAAATAATTTTCTCTTCAGCTTTTAAGTTTTCCAAAGAAAGGACAGTCAACTTGTTTCTTGCCAGCAAATCAAAATGAAAAGCCATTAAAATTTTGTAGCAGCTTCAAAGGCAAACTGCCATTAAAGATTTTAAGCAAAGTCCCTGAAATCTGTTCTTGTGTCATTAAAACAGGCTGATGTAATTTGAGGAGTATAAGCTCAGCAAACAACAATATTCTTGCAGGGTGCTGGTGCAGCAAGTCTACCAACAACTTCTAGACACATAAATGGTTAATTTTATATTGTTTTGTGACAGCAAAATGAAAAGTTTTGGTGACCATTTCCAGTAACAATGGACCATCATGAACAGCAAGTGAGCTCTTTTAATTGTTATTACTCTAAAAGCTGTTGGAAGGAGAGGAGTAGAGATAAGGTTTGTGAACCTCTTCATTAGTTTCACTCCGCTATGGACTGGAAAAAGGGACAGCGGTGCTTTGCAAACTGCCGAGAAGCAACCTCGGCAGCACACATGCTGTATACCAAAATGCAGCTCAGCACATTATAGCTTACTCCATAATGTTTACTAAAGTATGGTGCAGAGATGCTCAGTGAGGTAGAGTCCTTGGGGAGCTATCCCTTCTCGTGCAGTAATATTCACATCCAGAACAGCACAGCAGCCTCAAGACCATATACAAACAAATAAAAGGATGACTCCTATCGGTAGTAATTACCAGTGGAACATGGGCATGGCACTGTCCTGAGGAGAAAACACTCCTTAACTGAGGATGTCTATCAGCTGATGTTGCTTAGTCCTATACTCCTCTGCATGAAGTTCACCTTCTGACAATATTTCCAGCTGGCTTTACTTGAGCTTTCCTGTTTTGAACATTAAGTCTCAACAGAAAGCTGCTGAGACAGTAGTTAACACAACTCCTCGATGTAAAGAACAGAAATTTTCTGACAGGATTACTATGTGTACATCACTGAGAAAATGGTCTGTACTGTATTCGTTTTTTACACTTATTTAAAAAATTGAAAATTTGAAAGAGATTAGAGTTAACATACATGCACAAAGATTTTTCTTTTGACATGACAAACAATTCCAAGTTACATGAATATGGTACACACCAGTACACAGAAGTACTGTGAACCAGAAACCAGAAGTCTAATTTTCCTTATGTCTAAGAAACAGCTATGAAAGTAATGAGTGGGAGTTAGACTCCCAGTTGAACACTTGATAAACATTTAATCAATGAAAGTTAAAGGATGTGGAAAACTCTCTGTTGCTAGATGTATTGTTTCCTGTAAATTGATCTAGGATACCTTTTAATCACAGCTTATTCAACTGGATAGAGGGATGACTGAGGAAGTAATTCTGTGAGCTGTTATATAGGACTGTACCAGAAATACTAATAGTCCCTCTGACACTTGGGTTCATTAATTTCTGGAAGAGATCTTAAAATGTGAGAAGGACATGCTCATTTTTCTTTTCCATAGAAAAAGATTGTCCTGGCCATGAAATCCACATAGTTTTGCTGTACCAATAGCAGGGTTTATAATCCTCACAGGGAAGGTAATGCTGGTAACAAGAATTAAAAGCACTGCATGGGATGAGATATGGCTACAGAGACAATGCTCAGAACAATGCAGGCTGATAGAAAGGAGCCAAGAGGAAAAATAGGATTTGATGAGGCTGACACGGCACGAGGGAAAAAATAAGCAGACAGGAAAGCCTTATGGACCAAATGAAGTTAATGTCACCAATCCAGTCTAGGTATTTATGTCTCAGCATGCTGCACGGGGCCCAAAAGCTGAAATGAAAAGGATGGGAAAATAGGAAAAGCAACCTTTGTATGAGTAGAATCCTTTTAGAAGTAAAATCACGTGCAGAAAAATAAAAAAAGAAAGTCTACCTAACTGTTAAGCAGATTCACATGACCCACAACACAGATGAGCAAATTTCTGTCTCTGGACCACTGTAGCTATTCTGTAAGGCAGTAAAAAATTGAGTATCACTTGCATGTTTCTCTGAAGAGCCGGTCAGTGCAGAGGCAGGGATTTGAATAATTTACAGTAGAATGTCATTAATCCTACCACTCCAGGACCTTATCAAAGTGCAGATTAATGAGAGGTCATATAACTTCAACGTGCTAGAGCTAACACAAGCAATCACTCTGCCACTGACCTATTACACTTCCTTCCTGAGCATGAGCGCTTTAATGAAAACAATTCAAGTGGCTATATAGGAAAAGAAGCTTTTTAGCAGAGATAGCAGTGGCTTAACTTTGGGCTACAGTCATTTAGATTAATTAGGACTGGAGCATTTATGTTCCACCATATGAAAGTTAAGAGGCAGCATTAAATACACAAATAAATAAATCTGACCACACCACCCTCAGCAATCTCCTGGCTTTTCAGGAGTCTCCATTCTACAGGCTATAGAATTGAAAGTGTAACCTGCATTGCTCCACAGTGAGTCATAATACCTCAAGCTGAGTAAATCTAGATTTTCTCCCTCCACCCAAGCTGACTGGCATGGCAAGAGAGTTCCTACCACCACTGCACCGGAGTGGGGTTTTAGTGCATAGCACAGAAGCGGGTTGGTACTAATCTACCCAGCTGATCTGGGGTTACTGTCAGTTCACAGGGAGTAACTGCCTGTTTCATAACACTGACTTCACTGCTGCATATTAGCAGTTGAAGGCATGCAGCCAGTGCATACCGACTGTGCTGCCTGGCAGGAAATTACAGTGATTTTTATGGACTTCATTAATGCTAACAACTCCACCTGTTAGAAACACTGCAAGTTCAACTGACTGCACAATTGTACTGACTAGAGTCTGTATGATACTATATATAACAATATGCATCTGATAGTTAAACATTTAGTCAGCCAGTGGAAGAACAGAAATTGGGATTCTATGAACTGACAGTACTGACTACAGCATGAATGGTTTCTGAACTGACCCTTTGGGCGTGGGCTACAGCTGCCCAGATGAAGTGAAGTTAATCAGCATTTAAAAGAGTTTGCTTTCATGTGCTCAGCTAATATTGACTGCTAGACTGCAGGCATATGGTAAAAACAGCCGTATGGAAACTGCTGCTCCTCCATTTCAGCTTTGTCCAGGAGGTTATACTAACACGATACTACACGGTAGAGGGTGGAGACAGCACACAGGGAGCATCCTTTTGGCACAGCAGCCAAATAATGCTGGCCTGTCCAGCCTGCTAGTAGGAAAAGACAGTATTCCTCTTTTCTTGAGGAGAATTAGTAAAATTAATTCTGCTGAAACTGCATCTCTTCTAGATGATTGAAGCTAAAGCTCATCTCAGTGACATCACCTCAACTTCGAAGCAAACCATTAAGAACGGTATGTGGGGAGGTATATAAAATGCTAGAAAATAATGATGATTAATAACACGATGACAGGGTTAAACAAAAAGAGGAACTTTAAAGCTTGTAAAACCAAAAACATTCTGTTAACTCAGAAGTGGATTAGAGTGTTCAAAGTGCTTCAGGACTCGACACCATGTAAAGGCTGATTTATACTCCAGGCATCATAATGCCTACCTACTTCAGAATGACAAATAGCGCCGCGCTAAGATCTCGATGGCAGCCCCAAAGCACTAACGGCAAATGTCTTCCATCTTAATAGCTGAGCCTCTGCAATTCTCCTCACTTAACATTCTGAGCATTTAACACTCCTCGTTGCATCTAAATCCAGATACAAAACCCTTCAAATCAAACTATTTACCTCAAGTGAAATCTACCTTGAATAATTCATAAGCAGTGTGGAGGATGGAAGTGAAGGAGCTGAAGAGTGTTTTAATGAAGTCTAGAGTCTAAAATATAATGGCATAAAAGCTATTATAGATCTTTTCTAACCTTATAAGAAAGAATATCAGTCTCTGTAACAATGAAAGATCCCAATGAACAGGAAAAGAAACACAGTTCAGGTGTCTTGTTGTCAGTGACTGATGCTGCTAACAGAATCACACAGATTACTGCAGAGAAAGGACTGCTATTTGAAGCAATTCCTGACAAAGGATCTGAAGTGTTCAGATTGATTCTTATTCATCCTGCCCCCATGAAGGAGTATTGAACCTTAAAATAGCTATAATAAGCTGCAATTCAATTAGAATAAAGTATGAAAGCCAAGAAAATGCACAGAATGCAGGGCTAGTGTTATGATGGCACTTACCTAACAAGAATTTTTCAGCTCTTGAAGACCAGGGGGAAAAAAAAATCTCATGTATTATAGCTGGTCATTTCACTGTGGAAATCAAAGTTTGGTATTTCCCTGACTTCTGTATTTTCAGTCCATGTTATTAAAAAAATTAAAAAATGGATTAAGAAATAATAACTTCAGAAAATTTCAATTAAGTCACCAACATGAAAGAACAGAGTTCTCTGATAGACTAAAAATAAGAATGAAATCCACATTTGTCCCAATTAATTAGATACACTGCATATAAGTATCATAAATAACATTTACCATTGTGCGGACACCCAGTTTATTACCCTGTTTTGCCTGGGATCACTGTCAATAAGCCAAGGAGCCAGTTTTATTACCTTCACACCCCTTGTTTATGGAATCTTGTTTCCAAACCGTTCTTCCACAGAGACATTTTTGCAACTGCAGCCACAATTTAAACAAACTATAGAAGGTATCTGCTGAGGAATCTTCACAGCAATACTCATGGAACAGCATGGCAGGATAACACTAGTTTATTTGCCTGCTCATGGGCGTAGACTATTTTAATGACTAGAAAAATAAGAAAACATGCAAAAATCCTGTTCTAGATCCAATAAGGCAACGCAATCAACACCTGAAAGGATTAGAATACCAAATGACATTATCTTAGAAACAAAGACCACTTTCGCCCAGGTAACAGTATAATCTGTTATGCAAGTGCTTCCATATACAAAGCACTTTCTCCTTATGAAGAATTGCCCCTTCTCCTCCCCAACTCTTCACATGAATGACTCGTGCTGGAAAACCCTTCAGGGCAGAAACCTTCTATCCATACATATAAGTGCGTTATTCAAAGCAAGGGATGTTAATTTATTTGATTTCCTGCAAACCTGTGAGGACTTAAAAAGAAGCAAGATCTGAACTCCAACTTCCTTGATCTCAGGGCCGCCATTCTGAAACTAATTCCAGTGGTGACAATGACACTCTACCTCTGCATTCAAGTTTAGTGATGATTTTACTAAACTTTATTTCTAGGTTTTCTAAAAATAATTTGATCTTTTACTGATCCGCAGTAAAACACAGTGCTTAAATATTATGATCCCTACATATTTCATGGTTTAAAAGATTTAAACCCATGCATTAAAAAAAAAAAGTTTTATCTCATCAGCTGTAGTTTCAGAAGGTTCGTAACAACTATTTTTTCAAGTATGTATTTGGAAATCCACAATTCACCAGGAGATACCTGATTTTAAGATATATTAAAGTGAACTGGTAATTCCATGTACAACTTACCTTTTCAGATTTTCTTAGACCCAAATAAATTATGCATGATTCATGCAATAACTCTTAAATTCAGTGTCACTGAAAATTTTAACTCAAGACGTTGCCAGTTCTATCCATTTCAGGGTGATCTGTCCCATTAACACATTCTCTATGTTCATCATTGTGATGGCTTAGCAACTTCTCCTGTTTCAGAAGAAGTTTGCTTTAAACTAACCATTGTATTCCCTGCCATG
Source organism: Buceros rhinoceros silvestris (assembly GCF_000710305.1). Taxonomy (NCBI): domain Eukaryota; kingdom Metazoa; phylum Chordata; class Aves; order Bucerotiformes; family Bucerotidae; genus Buceros; species Buceros rhinoceros. The sequence continues at coordinate 30,576 of NW_010419121.1, forward strand.
TGACGTCAGCTGCATCTCCATTTATCATTGGTTAGAAATTTTCACTGGTCTGTTCAATTTTCGCGCTGCTGTTGCTTTAAAAGCCGCGCCGCACCCATGCTAGTCAGTCTTCATGCACTCTCTTTCCACCCCAGACCACATCGGAGCAACCCCCTCTGGACTCTGTGCCAGGAACCGCTAGAGTTCTTAACGCGCTCTCTGCCCCTCTGGGACCTTACCGAAGCACCGCTGTGTTGCCGAGAACCGTGCGCCCTGGACCACCGTGGAGATGTGCCAGCCGCCGCCCGGACCACCACTGAGCCACGCGTCAGGAAGTGCCTGCTGCCTGCTTGCCTGCCGCTTCTCAGCAAGGGAACTGCGCGCCCACCACTGCGTGCCCGGAGCCCGCTGAGCTGTTCCGTCACCACGGAAACCACCGTGCGCACTTGGCGCCCACCGCTTTCACTGCTGCGAGCACCGCCTTGGAGCGCCGCCGCCGCGAGGGACAGACCAGTCCCTGCAACCACACCACCACGCTGCGGGGGATCGGAGTCCTCCTTGTCGCGACTGAGGAGCCCTGCGCTGCTGCCTGCCAGAGCCTGCTGCCCGCCAAGCTGCGTGTCATGCGGGACCGGACCCTGCGCGCCTGAAGGCCTTTTGCTTTCGCTTCAATCCATGCTAGAGACTGGTAGGACTTTGTGCCAATTCTACTTTATCTCTCGCTGCTGGCTAATTCGTAACTGCACAGGTCTCTGTGCTCTGCTCAGGCAGCAGACCATGTGACCGCCACCATCTTTGATCACTGCTGCGATCTGTGCTTGCTTTTGGTTTAACCCTCAATATCTCACTGGTTTTTCTTTTGTATTTAATATATCCCTGATTGTTGTGTTATTAAAATTTGTTTCAGTTTCTCAAAACATTTAGAGATCTCACGAGTTCTTTTCTCCCTTCCCCTATTTCTGCTGGAATAGCAGAAGGGTATTATCATCATCGGACCTGGCTGACCTGGCTCACCTCAGCTAACCGTTGACAATTGTGCATACAAATGTATGGGGTTTGCCAAATTAATTAAAAGCTATTGATATAAATTGTTAAATAGAAAGAAAACCTTTCTAATAATGGAAACAGTGCTTTCTAGGATGCTGTGAATCTCTCTAATGTTCTTATGTTTACCTAATACGTTTTCTATAACAAATTTAAGCTAATTTGGATAAGGAAAAATAAATCATCGTTATTTTATGCATTACTTAATACTATTAAAAACTAGACTCTAACCTCTCAAGTATTAAAAGAATAAAGAGCCCAAGTATTTGTAAAGAGTTTTTTGATCCTGCTGCTTTGTTATGTTTTTGGACCAGAATACCAAAAAAAGCCCATCTGTCTAAATGACTATAAAACCTATAAATGACTATAAAACCTATAAATGACTATAAAACCTGTAAAGAATTTTTTCCACCCCTTGTAGTGATTTTAACTTTTTAAGTTTCAAGTATACCCTAATTTTTTTAAGAGCTAAATCAAGCCTAGTGACATAGAAATTTGAAGTCTCCTACATGGTGATCGGTGTCAATCAGTTTTACAGAAAACAGTGTTCAATGGGAGGGGAGGAGTTGAGATGAACTGCTGGACAGGTCACACATACAAAGCTTCCCTCTCACTTTGCCACAGAATACATTATGTTTCCCAAATAAAAATATAAATAATTCAATCACAGTTAGAGTGTTACGGTTGTATGAAGTAGACTTAGACATTCAGTTTGATTTTTGCCATCTTGTGTCTGCTCAGTTCTTGTTCATTCCAGTCTTTCAGATTATATTTCAAATCACAAGTTAAACAGGTTGCATATAGATCTGCCAATACAGTCAATTCAGTAACTTCTACATAAGGCTTTAAGTTTATAACAGGGACTTCTCTCTTCATCTTCAAATTTAAATAGTTTCAACATAATACACATTAATCAAAGCCTAAAGTGTAATAGATTAAATAGAAAACTGCTAGCTGAAATAGACATTGTCTTCCCTTCCCATCTATAAAAGACTGTACATGTTTTGTAATGCTGTCTATGCATGCTAAACAGCTTCAGAGCTTGCTTTCTGTTTTCAAACACAGTGAATCTGCAACCGTACCTTATCAAACAAGGTCATCCACGTAGTATGAATTCTATTATGCTAGTGAGAATTTTTTGCCTAGTAAATACCAGCGCTTATTAAAACCTAATACATGACATTTCATTGGGAAGAGGGAACTATGGATATTATACAATATCAGCTTTCCTAGCTTCAGAATTATGTGAAGAGTGCTTCTTTTGAGTGTATTTTTACTTTTACCTCCCATTCCACTCTACATAGATCTTATTTTGACTGGTTTGGTTTTTTGGCTTCTTTTTTTTTTTTTTTTTTGAAAGTAGCTGTCTTCAGACTGATGGCCTAAATATATTGCACACCTTATTATGCCTCCATCAAGAACACTGGCAAGTTATGAGGATATCACACTCCCCACTTTCTGCAGTACCCTCAGCTATATTTATAAGAAAGTTCAGGAAGAATAAGTGACAAGCCATTGTTTGCAGTCAGATCCTCTCTGCTTTTCTGTAGAGGAAAGCTGGGGATACAAATAACATTTGCAGTGTAAGATTTCACTCTCAGGAGAAGGGGCATGAGAGAACAGTTTTGAAAGATGTAAACCCAACTTTAGACAGAAGGGAAGATAACTCAGCTGATGACGACCAATTAAAGTTGGGATTCAGACTACTGCTGTGTAACACAGGAAATAATTGAATACTCGGTTCACCTGAGCGCAAAAGCTGACTGATGTGGGCACTCTCATCTCAGATGTTCTTAAGACAAAAATCCCAACTACTTTTTGTTTTACCAGTGCTGCAGCCATGAATTTTGTTCTTTAAGGCTGATCTCCTAAAAGGGCACAGCTCAAGCTCTGGAGACTTTAAAAGAGTAAGAAACTAGTCAAACAAGGCATGTTAATGTACTGCTTGCAGCACCAAAGATGAAAATGTCGAACAATTTGGTTCACTGACTTGTTTTTCTTCAACACAGACTAAAGAAATGAAAACATTTACTTGCTGAATCCAATAGGATACTTCCTCCCAACTTCAATAGTATCAGAATTTTATCCAATATTTCTTCATATATAGGGAGATACACAGCACTGCAGCATGCATCACATCTGATATTGCAGGAAAAATTGCATACAAAATTTCCTTTAGATGGCTTCAGAGACTTGTAAAAAGCTATTCCTTCAACTGGAAAACTCAGTAGCTGTAGAAGATTCTTGATTTAAAGTGCAAAGTACAGATCTACATCAAGTTCGCTTATAAAACTTAAAAATCTTCTGCCTCTGTATTCCTTTGCACCTGCCAGGTCTTACAAACTGAGGTCCAACATCAAAGACTGTTAATTACAAAGTACTTTACGGCCCATTCTATGTGCTACACTGTTTGTTTTTTGCACCCTGAGATAAGCAGAAAGCATATAACTTTCAGATACTCTAGACTTCAGTTGAAACAGCTTTCCCAAAGTCGTGGCAGTATTCTCTGAAAGTACTTTGTCATATTTTTTAGAAGCCATTCATTTACAGATAATATGGAAACTTTTACAATCATGTTCTTAAATGGATCTTAATAGCAGCTTCCAAGAAAGGGTTTAGGTCCAGACAGAAATTAGTCAGTTTTTCCCTAAACCAAAAAAATAAAAGGAGGTTAAGGATCAATTGCATCCTTAACTTGCTGGCCTTAAACCACTAATTCACAGCTATTCTACGTTCTGCTTTCTGCCTTCCAAACCTATTCTTCTACTGATCCATGAGTCAATTGCTGCAGGAATCACAAGTATTAAAATACATACACATACATGTGCATACGTACGTATTTATATATGCATACACACATGTGTGCGTCTATCAATCAAACCCAGGCTGCTGCCAGAACACTTTCTTCCTAATGCAGAGTTGCCCAAACAAACCTTTCCACCTTCTGGCTGGGAATACGAGCATGAAGGAAATGACAGGATAAAGTGCAGGGGAGATAGACTAGCATGGAGAATTCTGCAGTGTAGTGAGAGATATCACAGCAAGAAAGGCTAAAAGCATTAGAATAAAACCCTCTCCAGCATTTGTGCATTGCTACCTGAAGCACAAAGTGATAAGCTACACCTTCATTCTCACTTATTCTTTATTGTATGAACCATAAGATATATTGGTATCCAAGCCACAGGATGCTGACTTCATTCTTTTTTGGTCATGTAGCTCTCAGTGCTTCACAGTCATCTTATTTAGATTAAACATACAGAAAAAAAAAAAAAGAAATGAAAGATTTTGTTCACTTTACCATGTATAATCTTAGAGCAAAGCCAGCTAATAAAGATGGGTATTTACAAATAATTGAAGATATTTTATGTTGTTTACACAGTAGTAGCATCTTTTTTGTCGTGAACTACCTAACCAGATCTGAACAACATAACAACGAAGTATCAAACACAAGTTTTATGCATAAACAGGGTACTGGAACCCAGTCACCAAATAGGAATGAAGTTGGAACAAGCTACCAATTTCTTTGATACCTAGCTTTTGTTATACTTCATATTGGTTAAATTGACATTTACCCAAGATCAAATCTAACTAACACCTAGAAGCAGGAAAAATATTAAGAAATCATAAACTAGTACCCTAGAATTTAAAAAAGAACAACATAGGTTTATTATATAAATTAAACATAAATCCTGAGACTAACTTTGTAAGATTTGGAAAAAATAAAATTAATTAAAAAAAAAAAATCAATCTACTTAATGAAAATTGCTTAAAAAAATCCACTCAAGGTTTTTGAAAAATAATTCTATGGATTTTTAAAGGAGAACAGAAAGCCATATGGATGAATCAAAATTAGGAGTTTTTCCTTTAAAAACTTTATGTTCTAACAAGGATGAAAGGACCAGTAAAATAAGAAAATTCTATCCATTTAACTGGCTGCAATTACTGCTGTTTAAGCTCCGAGAAAGGGATGGCACAGTATGAGAAAATTTAGAAACTAGTACTTTGTTTCAAGTGGCCCAAGGGCCTTCAAAATGTTGTTGGTGTTATTTTGGTTCTGTCGTCTTTTTCTTCAGAAAGGAAAACATGCACTGAACAGACTACTAATTATCCTATGTAAGATTTTTTTTAAACATCTGCAAAGTGAAGTTCTTTACTAAACATCATAATTTCAGGGCATTTATTCAACACATATCTAATACAAATTAATTCCAAGTTAAACTATTTGCTTTAAAAGCATCATACATGTTACTATTCACCAAAGTGAAACCCAG